>NC_092268.1:11007790-11046194 GCF_036320965.1 Panulirus ornatus
ATGAATCAGCCACCAGCGCTGTATCATCAGCGAACAACAACTGACTCACTTCCCAAGCTCTCTCATCCCCAACAGACTTCATACTTGCCCCTCTTTCCAAAACTCTTGCATTTACCTCCCTAACAACCCCATCCATAAACAAATTAAACAACCATGGAGACATCACACACCCCTGCCGCAAACCTACATTCACTGAGAACCAATCACTTTCCTCTCTTCCTACACGTACACATGCCTTACATCCTCGATAAAAACTTTTCACTGCTTCTAACAACTTGCCTCCAACACCATATATTCTTAATACCTTCCACAGAGCATCTCTATCAACTCTATCATATGCCTTCTCCAGGCATATATATATATATATATATATATATATATATATATATATATATATATATATATATATATATATATATATATATACACATTTCCTTTTTTCCTTTTTTCCATAGCCAGAGGTTGAACCATTATGTGACATTCATTTTTTTTTTCATTCATTTCAAGCTAGAAGTTTCAGTTTTCTAAATTGTTTCTTACATTTTTCATATGTATATATATGTATGTGTGTGTGTGTGTGTGTATATGTGCGTATGTATGTGTATGTGTGTGTATGTGTATATGTATATATATATGTATATTATCCCTGGGGATAGGGGTGAAAGAATACTTCCCACGTATTCCTCGCGTGTCGTAGAAAGCGACTAGAGGGGACGGGAGCGGGGGGCCAGAAATCCTCCCCTCCTTGTATTAACTTTCTAAAATGGGAAACAGAAGAAGGAGTCACGCGGGGAGTGCTCATCCTCCTCGAAGGCTCAGAGTGGGTTGCCTAAATGTGTGTGGATGTAACCAAGATGTGAAAAAAGGAGAGATAGGTAGTATGTTTGAGGAAAGGAACCTGGATGTTTTGGCTCTGAGTGAAACGAAGCTCAAGGGTAAAGGGGAAGAGTGGTTTGGGAATGTCTGGGGAGTAAAGTCAGGGGTTAGTGAGAGGACAAGAGCAAGGGAAGGAGTAGCAATACTCCTGAAACAGGAGTTGTGGGAGTATGTGATAGAGTGTAAGAAAGTAAATTCTCGATTAATATGGGTAAAACTGAAAGTTGATGGAGAGAGGTGGGTGATTATTGGTGCATATGCACCTGGGCATGAGAAGAAAGATCAAGAGAGGCAAGTGTTTTGGGAGCAGCTGAATGAGTGTGTTAGTGGTTTTGATGCACGAGACCGGGTTATAGTGATGGGTGATTTGAATGCAAAGGTGAGTAATGTGGCAGTTGAGGGAATAATTGGTATACATGGGGTGTTCAGTGTTGTAAATGGAAATGGTGAAGAGCTTGTAGATTTATGTGCCAAAAAAGGACTGATGATTGGGAATACCTGGTTTAAAAAGCGAGATATACATAAGTATACTTATGTAAGTAGGAGAGATGGCCAGAGAGCGTTATTGGATTACGTGTTAATTGACAGGCGTGCGAAAGAGAGACTTTTGGATGTTAATGTGCTGAGAGGTGCAACTGGAGGGATGTCTGATCATTATCTTGTGGAGGCTAAGGTGAAGATTTGTATGGGCTTTCAGAAAAGAAGAGTGAATGTTGGGGTGAAGAGGGTGGTGAGAGTAAGTGAGCTTGAGAAGGAGACCTGTGTGAGGAAGTACCAGGAGAGACTGAGTACAGAATGGAAAAAGGTGAGAACAATGGAAGTAAGGGGAGTGGGGGAGGAATGGGATGTATTTAGGGAATCAGTGATGGATTGCGCAAAAGATGCTTGTGGCATGAGAAGAGTGGGAGGTGGGTTGATTAGAAAGGGTAGTGAGTGGTGGGATGAAGAAGTAAGAGTATTAGTGAAAGAGAAGAGAGAGGCATTTGGACGATTTTTGCAGGGAAAAAATGCAATTGAGTGGGAGATGTATAAAAGAAAGAGACAGGAGGTCAAGAGAAAGGTGCAAGAGGTGAAAAAAAGGGCAAATGAGAGTTGGGGTGAGAGATTATCATTAAATTTTAGGGAGAATAAAAAGATGTTCTGGAAGGAGGTAAATAAAGTGCGTAAGACAAGGGAGCAAATGGGAACTGCAGTGAAGGGCGCAAATGGGGAGGTGATAACAAGTAGTGGTGATGTGAGAAGGAGATGGAGTGAGTATTTTGAAGGTTTGTTGAATGTGTTTGATGATAGAGTGGCAGATATAGGGTGTTTTGGTCGAGGTGGTGTGCAAAGTGAGAGGGTTAGGGAAAATGATTTGGTAAACAGAGAAGAGGTAGTGAAAGCTTTGCGGAAGATGAAAGCCGGCAAGGCAGCAGGTTTGGATGGTATTGCAGTGGAATTTATTAAAAAAGGGGGTGACTGTATTGTTGACTGGTTGGTAAGGTTATTTAATGTATGTATGACTCATGGTGAGGTGCCTGAGGATTGGCGGAATGCGTGCATAGTGCCATTGTACAAAGGCAAAGGGGATAAGAGTGAGTGCTCAAATTACAGAGGTATAAGTTTGTTGAGTATTCCTGGTAAATTATATGGGAGGGTATTGATTGAGAGGGTGAAGGCATGTACAGAGCATCAGATTGGGGAAGAGCAGTGTGGTTTCAGAAGTGGTAGAGGATGTGTGGATCAGGTGTTTGCTTTGAAGAATGTATGTGAGAAATACTTAGAAAAGCAAATGGATTTGTATGTAGCATTTATGGATCTGGAGAAGGCATATGATAGAGTTGATAGAGATGCTCTGTGGAAGGTATTAAGAATATATGGTGTGGGAGGAAAGTTGTTAGAAGCAGTGAAAAGTTTTTATCGAGGATGTAAGGCATGTGTACGTGTAGGAAGAGAGGAAAGTGATTGGTTCTCAGTGAATGTAGGTTTGCGGCAGGGGTGTGTGATGTCTCCATGGTTGTTTAATTTGTTTATGGATGGGGTTGTTAGGGAGGTAAATGGAAGAGTTTTGGAAAGAGGGGCAAGTATGAAGTCTGTTGGGGATGAGAGAGCTTGGGAAGTGAATCAGTTGTTGTTCGCTGATGATACAGCGCTGGTGGCTGATTCATGTGAGAAACTGCAGAAGCTGGTGACTGAGTTTGGTAAAGTGTGTGGAAGAAGAAAGTTAAGAGTAAATGTGAATAAGAGCAAGGTTATTAGGTACAGTAGGGTTGAGGGTCAAGTCAATTGGGAGGTGAGTTTGAATGGAGAAAAACTGGAGGAAGTGAAGTGTTTTAGATATCTGGGAGTGGATCTGGCAGCGGATGGAACCATGGAAGCGGAAGTGGATCATAGGGTGGGGGAGGGGGCGAAAATTCTGGGGGCCTTGAAGAATGTGTGGAAGTCGAGAACATTATCTCGGAAAGCAAAAATGGGTATGTTTGAAGGAATAGTGGTTCCAACAATGTTGTATGGTTGCGAGGCGTGGGCTATGGATAGAGTTGTGCGCAGGAGGATGGATGTGCTGGAAATGAGATGTTTGAGGACAATGTGTGGTGTGAGGTGGTTTGATCGAGTGAGTAACGTAAGTGTAAGAGAGATGTGTGGAAATAAAAAGAGCGTGGTTGAGAGAGCAGAAGAGGGTGTTTTGAAGTGGTTTGGGCACATGGAGAGGATGAGTGAGGAAAGATTGACCAAGAGGATATATGTGTCGGAGGTGGAGGGAGCAAGGAGAAGAGGGAGACCAAATTGGAGGTGGAAAGATGGAGTGAAAAAGATTTTGTGTGATCGGGGCCTGAACATGCAGGAGGGTGAAAGGAGGGCAAGGAATAGAGTGAATTGGAGCGATGTGGTATACCGGGGTTGACATGCTGTCAGTGGATTGAATCAAGGCATGTGAAGCGTCTGGGGTAAACCATGGAAAGCTGTGTAGGTATGTATATTTGCATGTGTGGACGTATGTATATACATGTGTATGGGGGGGGGTTGGGCCATTTCTTTCGTCTGTTTCCTTGCGCTACCTCGCAAACGCGGGAGACAGCGACAAAGTATAAAAAAAAAAAATAATGATAATAATAATAATAATAATAACAATTTTAATATTGATGATGATAATGATAATAATAATAATAATAATAATAATAATAATAATAATAATAATAATGATAATGATAATAATGATAATAATAATGATAATAATAATAATAATAATAATAATAATAATGATAATAATAATGATAATAATAATAATAATAATAATAATAATAATAATAATAATAATAATAATGATAATAGTAATAATAATAATAATAATAATAATAATAATAATGATAATAATAATAATAATGATAATAATAATAACAATATTAATATTAATGATAATAAAAATTATAATAATAATAATAATAATAATAATAATAATAATAATAATAATAATAATGATAATAATAATAATAATAATAATAATAATAATAATAATAATAATGATAATAATAATAATAATGATATTAATATTAATGATAATAATAATGATAATAATAATAATAATAATAATAATAATAATAATAATGATAATAATAATTTTTTTTTCTTTTTTTTGTCGCTGTCTCCCACGTTTGCGAGGTAGCGCAAGGAACCAGACGAAAGAAATGGCCCAACCCACCCCCATACACATGTATATACATACGTCCACACACGCAAATATACATACCTACACAGCTTTCCAGGGTTTACCCCAGACGCTTCACATGCCTTGATTCAATCCACTGACAGCACGTCAACCCCGGTATACCACATCGCTCCAATTCACTCTATTCCTTGCCCTCCTTTCACCCTCCTGCATGTTCAGGCCCCGATCACACAAAATCTTTTTCACTCCATCTTTCCACCTCCAATTTGGTCTCCCTCTTCTCCTCGTTCCCTCCACCTCCGACACATATATCCTCTTGGTCAATCTTTCCTCACTCATTCTCTCCATGTGCCCAAACCATTTCAAAACACCCTCTTCTGCTCTCTCAACCACGCTCTTTTTATTTCCACACATCTCTCTTATCCTTACGTTACTTACTCGATCAAACCACCTCACACCACACATTGTCCTCAAACATCTCATTTCCAGCACATCCATCCTCCTGCGCACAACTCTATCCATAGCCCACGCCTCGCAACCATACAACATTGTTGGAACCACTATTCCTTCAAACATTCCCATTTTTGCTTTCCGAGATAATGTTCTCGACTTCCACACATTCTTCAACGCTCCCAGAATTTTCACCCCCTCCCCCATCCTATGATCCACTTCCGCTTCCATGGTTCCATCCGCTGCCAGATCCACTCCCAGATATCTAAAACACTTCACTTCCTCCAGTTTTTCTCCATTCAAACTCACCTCCCAATTGACTTGACCCTCAACCCTACTGTACCTAATAACCTTGCTCTTATTCACAGATAATAATAATAACAATAATAATAATAATAATAATAATAATAATAATAATAATAATAATAATAATAATCCCTGGGGATAGGGGAGAAAGAATACTTCCCACGTATTCCCTGCGTGTCGTAGAAGGCGACTAAAAGGGGAGGGAGCGGGGGGCTGGAAATCCTCCCCTCTCAATTTTTTTAATTTTCCAAAAGAAGGAACAAGAAGGGGCCAGGTGAGGAATTCCCTCAGTGGCCCAGTTCTCTGTTCTTAACGCAAACCTCGCAAAAGCGGGAAAGGGCGAATATTTAAAAAAAAAAATAATAAATAATTATTAATAATTAATTTTGTGAAAAAGTAGCAGACAGAAGCTTATTTGATACTTTGGTTAATTGATAGAACTCCTATTGACGTTTGTGTAAATAAATTATACATTTCCTTTTTCCATAGCCAAAAGGTTGAACCATTATTGCTTTCTTTTTTTCATTCATTTCAAGTTTAATTTTCCCATTTTTCTAAATTGTTTCTTACATTTCTAGGTATATATATTTTATGTGTGTGTGTGTGTGTTTATATTCGTATGTTTGTATTTTGTGTGATGTGATATGTATATATATATGATTTATCCCGGGGGATGGGGGTGAAAAAATACCCCCCAAACGTTTTCCCCCCGCGTGTCTTTAGAAAGCGACTAGGGGGGACGGGAGGGGGGGCCAAGAAACCCCTCCCCTCTTTGTTTTTAACTTTCTAAAAGGGGAAAACAGAAGAGGATCAAGCGGGAGTGCTCATCCTCCTCGAAGGCTCAGAGTGGGGGCCTAATGTGTGGTGGATGTAACCAAGATGTAAAAAAGAGAGATAGGTTTGTATGTTTGAGGAAAGGAACCTGGGTTTTTTTGCTCTGATGAACAAGTCAAGGTAAAGGGGAAAGTGGTTTGGGAATTTCTGGGGATAAAGTCCCGGGGTTAGTGAGAGACAAGAGCAAGGGAAGGATAGCCAATTTCTCCCGAAACAGGAGTTGTGGGGGTATTGATTGAATGTAGAAAGTTTTAAATTCTCGATTTTAAAATGTAAAAAGAAAGTTGATGGAAGAGGTGGTGATTTTGGTGCAAAATGCACCCGGCATAGAGAAAGATCATGAAAGGGAATGTTTTGGGGCAGCGAAGGGGTGTGTTAGTGGTTTTGATGCACGAGAACCCCGGGGTTTTAGTGATGTGATTTGAATGCCAAGGTGATAATTCAGTGAGGGTATTTAAATTTGGTATACATGGGTGTTTTAGTGTTTTTAAAAGGAAATGTGAAGCTGGGAGATTTATATGCTGAAAAAGGACTTATGATTGGGAATACCTGTTTAAAAAGGAGATTTTCATAAGTTACTTTTGTAAGAGGAGAGATGGCAAGAGCGGTATGGTTTTGTGTTAATTTACAGCATGCAAAGAGAGACCCTTTGATGTTAATGGTGAGAGTGCAAGAGGTGTCCTGAAACATTATTTGTGGGCTAGGTGAAGATTTGTATGTTTTCCCGAAAAGAAAAGTGAATGTTGGGTGAAGAGGTGGTGAGAGTAAGTAGCTGGGAAAGGGGACCTGTGTAGGAATCCAGAAGACGAGTACAGAATGGAAAAGGTGAACAATGGAAGTAAGGAGTGGGGAGGAATGGATGTATTGGTAAACATGAGGATGCGCAAAAGATGCTTGTGCATGAAAGAGTGGGGTGGGTTGGGTTTGAAAGGTAGTGGTGGGTGAGAATAAGAGTATTAGTGAAAGAGAAAGAGAGGGATTTGAGATTTTTTCAGGAAAAAATGGGAATGAGTGGAGATGTATAAAGAAGAGCAGGAGGGCAAGGAAAGTGCAAGAGTGAAAAAAAAGGAAATGAGAGTGGGTGAGTATCATTAAATTTTAGGGGGAATAAAAAAATGTTCCCCCGGGAAAGGATAAATAAAGTGCGTAAAGGGCTAGACAAGGACAAATGGGAACTTCGTGAAGCGCAAATGGGGAGTGATAACAATAGGGGGTGATGGAAAGAGATGAATAGTATTTTGAAGTTTGTTAATGTCTTTGAGATAAATGGCAGATAAGGGTTTTTTGGTCGGGGTTGTGCAAAGTGAAGGTTAGGAAAAATGTTTTTGTAAACAGAAGAGGTAGGAAAACTTTGCGAAAGAAAGCCGCAAGCAGCAGTTTGGATGTATTGCAGTGGAATTTTTTAAAAAAGGGGTGACTGTATTTTTACTTTGGGGAAGGGTTTTTTTAATGTTGTATACTCATGGTGGGTGCTGAGATTGCGAATGCGGGCATAGTGCCATTGTACAGCAAAGGGGATAGGTGGCTCAAATTTAAACGAGGATAATTTGTGAGTATTCGGGAAAATTAAAAGAGGTATATGAGAGGGGAAAAGCATTTCAGAGCATAAATGGAAGAGAAATTTGGGGTTTTTCAGAGTGTAAAAGATGTGTATCTTTGCTTTGAAGAATTAGTGAAAATTTATTTAGAAAAGCAAATGGATTTGTATGACTTTTATGGATCGGGAGAACATATGATAAGTTGCTAAAAGATGCTCTGTGGAAGGTATTAAAATAATGGGTGGGAGGAATTTTGTTAGAACATGAAAAATTTTTATTTATCGAGATTAAGGCTTTGGGGTACTGTAGGAAGAAGGGAAAGTGTTTGGGTTCTCAGTGATTTAGGTTGCGCGGGTGTGTGATTCCCATGTTTTTTTAAATAATAAAATAAATAATAAATAATAAAAATAATAATATTAATAATAATAAAGAATATAATAAAATAATAAAATAATAATAATAAAAAAAAAAAAATAAATAATATAATATAATGATAAAAAAATAAAATAATGTTAATGATAATAATAATAATAATAAAATAAAAAAATAATAATAAATGATATTAATAAATAAAAGGGAAAAAAATTAAAAAAATAATAATAATAAAAAATAATAAAAAAAAGAATTTTAAAAAATAATAAAAATAAATTATTAATTTAATAAATAATAAAAATTTAATAACATTTTTTTTTAATGATAAAATAATAATAATATAAAATAATAAAATAATAAAATAATATTAATAAAAAAAAAAAAATAATAAAAATAATAATAATAATAATATAATAAAAGAAAATTTATAAAAAATAATAATAATAATATAATATGTAAAAATAAAATAATAAAAATAACATATTAATATTAATGATAATAATAATAAAAATAAAATTTAAAATTTTTTTAAATTTAATAATAAAAATATAAAATTTATAACAATATTAATATAATAATAATAAAAATAATAGTATATATTAATATTGATATAAGATTTGTGGGTGTGTTAGTCAAATGTATTGTATGTTGTTATGTGTATTGTATATAATATGTATATTATCCCTGGGGTTAGGGAAAGAATACTCCCACTATTCCCGCGTTCGAAAAGCGACTAGAAGGAAAGAGCGGGGGGGCCAGTGATGGGCAAAATGGGTGGGTGATTTGAATGCAAAGTGAAAAATGTGGCAGATAGGAATAATTGGTAACTTGGGGGTTTGGGGGTTTTAAATGGAAAAGGTGAAACTTGAGATTATGTGAAAAAGGGGTGATGATTTGGAACGGTTTTAAAAAGCAAAATACTTATAAACTTGTTTTGTAGAGAAATGGCCAAGGTTTTTGGATTACGTGTTTATTTTAAAGGCGTCGAAAAGAACTTTTTGGGTGTTTAATGTCTGAGAGGTGCAACTGGAGGGATTCCCCATCATTTTTTTTGGAGGGTAAGGTGAAGATTTGTAGGGTTTCAGAAAAGAAGAGGAATGTTGGGTGAAAGAAGGGGGTGAAGTAAGTGACTTGAGAGGGGCTGGGGAGGAGTACCAAAACTGAGTACAGAATAAAAGGGAGAACAATGAGTAAGGGGGTGGGGGAGGAAGGATGTATTTAGGGAATCAGTGATGGTTTGCGCAAAAGAATTTCTTGCAAAAGAGTGGGAAGGGGGGTTGATTAAAGGGTGGGGTGTGGATGAAGAATTAGAGTATTGTGAAAGAGAAAGGAGGCATTTGGCGATTTTTTGCAGGAAAAAATGCAATTGAGTGGGGGAAAGTATTAAAAAAAAAGGGCCCGAGGTTTAGAGAAAGGGGCAAGAGTGAAAAAAGGGGAAATGAGAGTGGGGTGAAGAGTATCATAATTTTTTGGAATTTTTTAAAATCCTGAAGGAGAAATAAAGTGCGTAAGACAAGGAGCAAAGGAACTTCGTGAAGCGCAAGTGGGGGTATAACAATAGTGGTGATTTTAGAAGATGGATGATTTTTTTAAGTTTTTGAATGGTTTGATGATAAGTCGATATTGTGTTTTGTCGGTGGTGTGCAAGTGAGAGTTAGGAAAAAGATTTGGTAAACAAGAAGAGGTAGTGAAAGCTTTCGGAAGATTAGCCGCAAGGCAGCAGTTGGATGGTATTGCATGGAATTTATTAAAAAAGGGGGGGACTGTATGTTGACTGGGTTTGGGAGGTTAAATTTTAAAGATTATGCTCCCGGTGAGGTGGCCCCGAGGATTGGGGGAATGCGTGCAAAATGCCATTGTAAAAAAGCAAGGGGAAAAAATGGGGTCTCAATCAGAGGATAAGTTTTTGATATTTCCCGGGAATTTTATGGAGTATTGATTGAGAGGTTAAGGCATGTACGAGCACAATTGGGGAAGCAGTGGGGGTTTCAAATTTTAGAGATGTGTGGATCAGGGTTTTTCCCTTGGGAAAAATTTTAGTGAAATTTCTTAGAAACAAAAGGATTTGTATGTTCATTTAGATCGGAAAGGCCCTATGATAAAGTTTTTTAAAGATGCTCCCGGAAGGTATTAAGAATATATGTTGGAGGAAAGTTGTTAGAACAGTGAAAAGTTTTTATCGAGGATGTAAGGCATGTGTACGTGTAGGAAGAGAGGAAAGTGATTGGTTCTCAGTGAATGTAGGTTTGCGGCAGGGTGTGTGATGTCTCCATGGTTGTTTAATTTGTTTATGGATGGGGTTGTTAGGGAGGTAAATGCAAGAGTTTTGGAAAGAGGGGCAAGTATGAAGTCTGTTGGGGATGAGAGAGCTTGGGAAGTGAGTCAGTTGTTGTTCGCTGATGATACAGCGTTGGTGGCTGATTCATGTGAGAAACTGCAGAAGCTGGTGACTGAGTTTGGAAAAGTGTGTGGAAGAAGAAAGTTAAGAGTAAATGTGAATAAGAGCAAGGTTATTAGGTACAGTAGGGTTGAGGGTCAAGTCAATTGGGAGGTGAGTTTGAATGGAGAAAAAACTGGAGGAAGTGAAGTGTTTTAGATATCTGGGAGTGGATCTGGCAGCGGATGGAACCATGGAAGCGGAAGTGGATCATAGGGTGGGGGAGGGGCGAAAATCCTGGGGGCCTTGAAGAATGTGTGGAAGTCGAGAACATTATCTCGGAAAGCAAAAATGGGTATGTTTGAAGGAATAGTGGTTCCAACAATGTTGTATGGTTGCGAGGCGTGGGCTATGGATAGAGTTGTGCGCAGGAGGATGGATGTGCTGGAAATGAGATGTTTGAGGACAATGTGTGGTGTGAGGTGGTTTGATCGAGTAAGTAACGTAAGGGTAAGAGAGATGTGTGGAAATAAAAAGAGCGTGGTTGAGAGAGCAGAAGAGGGTGTTTTAAAATGGTTTGGGCACATGGAGAGAATGAGTGAGGAAAGATTGACCAAGAGGATATATGTGTCGGAGGTGGAGGGAACAAGGAGAAGAGGGAGACCAAATTGGAGGTGGAAAGATGGAGTGAAAAAGATTTTGTGTGATCGGGGCCAGAACATGCAGGAGGGTGAAAGGAGGGCAAGGAATAGAGTGAATTGGAGCGATGTGGTATACAGGGGTTGACGTGCTGTCAGTGGATTGAATCAAGGCATGTGAAGCGTCCGGGGTAAACCATGGAAAGCTGTGTAGGTATGTATATTTGCGTGTGTGGACGTATGTATATACATGTGTATGGGGGGGGGGGGTTGGGTCATTTCTTTCGTCTGTTTCCTTGCGCTACCTCGCAAACGCGGGAGACAGCGACAAAGTATAATACAAAAAAAATAAATAATAATAATAATAATAATAATAATAATAATAATAATAATGATAATGATAATAATGATAATAATAATAATAATAATAATAATAATAATAATAATAATAATAATTTTTTTTTACTTTGTCGCTGTCTCCCGCGTTTGCGAGGTAGCGCAAGGAAACAGACGAAAGAAATGACCCAACCCCCCCCCCCCATACACATGTATATACATACGTCCACACACGCAAATATACATACCTACACAGCTTTCCATGGTTTACCCCGGACGCTTCACATGCCTTGATTCAATCCACTGACAGCACGTCAACCCCTGTATACCACATCGCTCCAATTCACTCTATTCCTTGCCCTCCTTTCACCCTCCTGCATGTTCAGGCCCCGATCACACAAAATCTTTTTCACTCCATCTTTCCACCTCCAATTTGGTCTCCCTCTTCTCCTCGTTCCCTCCACCTCCGACACATATATCCTCTTGGTCAATCTTTCCTCACTCATTCTCTCCATGTGCCCAAACCATTTTAAAACACCCTCTTCTGCTCTCTCAACCACGCTCTTTTTATTTCCACACATCTCTCTTACCCTTACGTTACTTACTCGATCAAACCACCTCACACCACACATTGTCCTCAAACATCTCATTTCCAGCACATCCATCCTCCTGCGCACAACTCTATCCATAGCCCACGCCTCGCAACCATACAACATGGTTGGAACCACTATTCCTTCAAACATACCCATTTTTGCTTTCCGGGATAATGTTCTCGACTTCCACACATTTTTCAAGGCTCCCAAAATTTTCGCCCCCTCCCCCACCCTATGATCCACTTCCGCTTCCATGGTTCCATCCGCTGACAGATCCACTCCCAGATATCTAAAACACTTCACTTCCTCCAGTTTTTCACCATTCAAACTCACCTCCCAATTGACTTGACCCTCAACCCTACTGTACCTAATAACCTTGCTCTTATTCACATTTACTCTCAACTTTCTTCTTCCACACACTTTACCAAACTCCGTCACCAGCTTCTGCAGTTTCTCACATGAATCCGCCACCAGCGCTGTATCATCAGCGAACAACAACTGACTCACTTCCCAAGCTCTCTCATCCCCAACAGACTTCATACTTGCCCCTCTTTCCAAGACTCTTGCATTTACCTCCCTAACAACCCCATCCATAAACAAATTAAACAACCATGGAGACATCACACACCCCTGCCGCAAACCTACATTCACTGAGAACCAATCACTTTCCTCTCTTCCTACACGTACACATGCCTTACATCCTCGATAAAAACTTTTCACTGCTTCTAACAACTTGCCTCCCACACCATATATTCTTAATACCTTCCACAGAGCATCTCTATCAACTCTATCATATGCCTTCTCCAGATCCATAAATGCTACATACAAATCCATTTGCTTTTCTAAGTATTTCTCACATACATTCTTCAAAGCAAACACCTGATCCACACATCCTCTACCACTTCTGAAACCACACTGCTCTTCCCCAATCTGATGCTCTGTACATGCCTTCACCCTTTCAATCAATACCCTCCCATATAATTTACCAGGAATACTCAACAAACTTATACCTCTGTAATTTGAGCACTCACTCTTATCCCCTTTGCCTTTGTACAATGGCACTATGCACGCATTCCGCCAATCCTCAGGCACCTCACCATGAGTCATACATACATTAAATAACCTTACCAACCAGTCAACAATACAGTCACCCCCTTTTTTAATAAATTCCACTGCAATACCATCCAAACCTGCTGCCTTGCCGGCTTTCATCTTCCGCAAAGCTTTTACTACCTCTTCTCTGTTTACCAAATCATTTTCCCTAACCCTCTCACTTTGCACACCACCTCGACCCAAACACCCTATATCTGCTACTCTGTCATCAGACACATTCAACAAACCTTCAAAATACTCATTCCATCTCCTTCTCACATCACCACTACTTGTTATCACCTCCCCACTTACGCCCTTCACTGAAGTTCCCATTTGCTCCCTTGTCTTACGCACCCTATTTACCTCCTTCCAGAACATCTTTTTATTCTCCCTAAAATTTACTGATAGTCTCTCACCCCAACTCTCATTTGCCCTTTTTTTCACCTCTTGCACCTTTCTCTTGACCTCCTGTGTCTTTCTTTTATACTTCTCCCACTCAATTGCATTTTTTCCCTGCAAAAATCGTCCAAATGCCTCTCTCTTCTCTTTCACTAATACTCTTACTTCTTCATCCCACCACTCACTACCCTTTCTAAACAGCCCACCTCCCACTCTTCTCATGCCACAAGCATCTTTTGCGCAATCCATCACTGATTCCCTAAATACATCCCATTCCTCCCCCACTCCCCTTACTTCCATTGTTCTCACCTTTTTCCATTCTGTACACAGTCTCTCCTGATACTTCTTCACACAGGTCTCCTTCCCAAACTCACTTACTCTCACCACCTTCTTCACCCCAACATTCACTCTTCTTTTCTGAAAACCCATACTAATCTTCACCTTAGCCTCCACAAGATAATGATCAGACATCCCTCCAGTTGCACCTCTCAGCACATTGACATCCAAAAGTCTCTCTTTCGCACGCCTGTCAATTAACACGTAATCCAATAACGCTCTCTGGCCATCTCTCCTACTTACATAAGTATACTTATGTATATCTCGCTTTTTAAACCAGGTATTCCCAATCATCAGTCCTTTTTCAGCACATAAATCTACAAGCTCTTCACCATTTCCATTTACAACACTGAACACCCCATGCATACCAATTATTCCCTCAACTGCCACATTACTCACCTTTGCATTCAAATCACCCATCACTATAACCCGGTCTCGTGCATCAAAACCGCTAACACACTCATTTAGCTGCTCCCAAAACACTTGCCTCTCATGATCTTTCTTCTCATGCCCAGGTGCATATGCACCAATAATCACCCACCTCTCTCCATCAACTTTCAATTTTACCCATATTAATCGAGAATTTACTTTCTTACATTCTATCACATACTCCCACAACTCCTGTTTCAGGAGTATTGCTACTCCTTCCCTTGCTCTTGTCCTCTCACTAACCCCTGACTTCACTCCCCAGACATTTCCAAACCACTCTTCCCCTTTACCCTTGAGCTTCGTTTCACTCAGAGCCAAAACATCCAGGTTCCTTTCCTCAAACATACTACCTATCTCTCCTTTTTTCACATCTTGGTTACATCCACACACATTTAGGCACCCCACTCTGAGCCTTCGAGGAGGATGAGCACTCCCCGCGTGACTCCTTCTTCTGTTTCCCATTTTAGAAAGTTAATACAAGGAGGGGAGGATTTCCGGCCCCCCGCTCCCGTCCCCTCTAGTCGCTTTCTACGACACGCGAGGAATACGTGGGAAGTATTCTTTCACCCCTATCCCCAGGGATAATATACATATATATATACACACACACACACACACACACACACACACACACGCGCGCGCGCGCGCACACACACACACACACTCACATACATATGTATACATATGAAAAATGTAAGAAACAATTTAGAAAACAAACTTTTAGCTTGAAATGAATGAAAAAATGAACGTCACATAATGGTTCAACCTCTGGCTATGGAAAAGGAAATGTACAATTTATTCACACAAACGTCAATAGCAGTTCTCATCAATTTCACCACTGAATCAATAAGCTTCAATGTCTAAGCTACATTTTTCTCCAACTTCACTATTTTCTTGTCAAAACACCATGCATGAAAACTATCACTCCAGTAACACAACTATAAACATTTACTTCCCCTTTAAAAAGTTCTGGGGAAGTCTGTCTCGATACACTGCGGCGAGGCGACGCGACGCTGACACAATCACTGTCACAATATCACTTCTGCCTCCTTCCAAGCGTTGTTTCAGGGAATAATTCCGGGTTGCTGAAGTGCCGCATAGGCTGGCACGATAGCCCGGGCCACATCGAAGACGTTATGAGCCCGGCCGTTGTCCACAGATTCGAACGCAGCGTCGAGTCTCCTGGGATCTCTCATACCCTCGTCGAGCGTATTTCTTTATAAAACTTCCAATGCCAAATTCTTTTCCACAGACCAATACTGCTGTACTCAGATTTCTGTTTTATAATATTTGCTTCCCTATCATCAGCTGCTAAAATAAGACCTTTGAGAATCTTTTCTGCATACTGAGTTATTCCCGTATCAGCATTGAGGACCAGGACAGTCAAGAGTTTAGCTGCTTGTAGCCTGGGTCCTGCCAGCCAGTCATCCAGATCAGTCATCAACCCAGGCAAAATATGACAGAGTGCACGTTGTACAAGAATACGGCATCCAACAGAAGGTCTCTTTTCTCCAGTTGGATAATCTTCCATGGTCACATCAAAATCAATATCTTCTTTCAGCTGGTCAATGTTCTCTTGTTCATACTGGTGTCCCACTTTTGACCAGAGTTCCTTTGCCTTCTGCTGTACATCAGCATCATCATCTCTTAGCCAAACTCCCAAATTAACTAAAAATTCTTTCAGTTTAGTTGAATACTACCCGAAGAGCAGCAAGGGAAGAATACGATGCCAGTAATAATAATAATAATAATAACTATTTGAGCACTCACTCTTATCCCCTTTGCCTTTGTACAATGGCACTATGCACGCATTCCGCCAATCCTCAGGCACCTCACCATGAGTCATACATACATTAAATAACCTTACCAACCAGTCAACAATACAGTCACCCCCTTTTTTAATAAATTCCACTGCAATACCATCCAAACCTGCTGCCTTGCCGGCTTTCATCTTCCGCAAAGCTTTCACTACCTCTTCTCTGTTTACCAAATCATTTTCCCTAACCCTCTCACTTTGCACACCACCTCGACCAAAACACCCTATATCTGCCACTCTATCATCAAACACATTCAACAAACCTTCAAAATACTCACTCCATCTCCTTCTCACTTCACAACTACTTGTTTTCACCTCCCCATTTGCGCCCTTCACTGAAGTTCCCATTTGCTCCCTTGTCTTACGCACTTTATTTACCTCCTTCCAGAACATCTTTTTATTCTCCCTAAAATTCAATGATACTCTTTCACCCCAACTCTCATTTACAGAGGTATAAGTTTGTTGAGTATTCCTGGTAAATTATATGGGAGGGTATTGATTGAGAGGGTGAAGGCATGTACAGAGCATCAGATTGGGGAAGAGCAGTGTGGTTTCAGAAGTGGTAGAGGATGTGTGGATCAGGTGTTTGCTTTGAAGAATGTATGTGAGAAATACTTAGAAAAGCAAATGGATTTGTATGTAGCATTTATGGATCTGGAGAAGGCATATGATAGAGTTGATAGAGATGCTCTGTGGAAGGTATTAAGAATATATGGTGTGGGAGGAAAGTTGTTAGAAGCAGTGAAAAGTTTTTATCGAGGATGTAAGGCATGTGTACGTGTAGGAAGAGAGGAAAGTGATTGGTTCTCAGTGAATGTAGGTTTGCGGCAGGGGTGTGTGATGTCTCCATGGTTGTTTAATTTGTTTATGGATGGGGTTGTTAGGGAGGTAAATGCAAGAGTTTTGGAAAGAGGGGCAAGTATGAAGTCTGTTGGGGATGAGAGAGCTTGGGAAGTGAGTCAGTTGTTGTTCGCTGATGATACAGCGCTGGTGGCTGATTCATGTGAGAAACTGCAGAAGCTGGTGACTAAGATTGGTAAAGTGTGTGGAAGAAGAAAGTTAAGAGTAAATGTGAATAAGAGCAAGGTTATTAGGTACAGTAGGGTTGAGGGTCAAGTTAGTTGGGAGGTGAGTTTGAATGGAGAAAAACTGGAGGAAGTGAAGTGTTTTAGATATCTGGGAGTGGATCTGGCAGCGGATGGAACCATGGAAGCGGAAGTGGGGGAGAGAGCGAAAATTCTGGGGGCCTTGAAGAATGTGTGGAAGTCGAGAACATTATCTCGGAAAGCAAAAATGGGTATGTTTGAAGGAATAGTGGTTCCAACAATGTTGTATGGTTGCGAGGCGTGGGCTATGGATAGAGTTGTGCGCAGGAGGATGGATGTGCTGGAAATGAGATGTTTGAGGACAATGTGTGGTGTGAGGTGGTTTGATCGAGTGAGTAACGTAAGGGTAAGAGAGATGTGTGGAAATAAAAAGAGCGTGGTTGAGAGAGCAGAAGAGGGTGTTTTGAAGTGGTTTGGGCACATGGAGAGGATGAGTGAGGAAAGATTGACCAAGAGGATATATGTGTCGGAGGTGGAGGGAACAAGGAGAAGAGGGAGACCAAATTGGAGGTGGAAGGATGGAGTGAAAAAGATTTTGTGTGATCGGGGCCTGAACATGCAGGAGGGTGAAAGAAGGGCAAGGAATAGAGTGAATTGGAGCGATGTGGTATACAGGGGTTGACGTGCTGTCAGTGGATTGAATCAAGGCATGTGAAGCGTCTGGGGTAAACCATGGAAAGCTGTGTCGGTATGGATATTTGCGTGTGTGGACGTATGTATATACATGTGTATGGGGGGGGGGTTGGGCCATTTCTTTCGTCTGTTTCCTTGCGCTACCTCGCAAACGCGGGAGACAGCGACAAAGTATAATATATAAATGAATAAATAATAAAAATAACTATATTAATAATAATGATAATAATAATAATAATGATAATAATAATAATAATAATAATAATAATAATAATAATAATAATAATAATAATAATAACTATATTAATATTAATAATAATAATAATAATGATAATAATAATAATTATAATAATAATAATAACTATATTAATATTAATAATAATAATAATAATAATAATAATAATAATAATAATAATAATAATAATAACAATATTAATGATAATGATAATAATAATAATAATGATAATAATAATAATAATGATAATATTAATAATAATAATAATAATAATAATAATAATAATAATAACAATAATAATGATAATAACTATAATGATAATAATAATAATAATAATAATAATAATAATAATAATAATAATAATAATAATAACAATACTAATAATAATAAAGTCATGACGTTGTATATCACAGCTAAACTGACTGTAGAAAGATGTGTTTACCTTTGTACAGTAACTGGTATATACAGGAGTTACTAGTTTAGTGATATTACAGAGCTGTGGGGATGGATTATATGAGGGAGTGTGAGGACAGATTGGTGGAGGAAGGGTGTGTATATACAAAGGGAGGAGAAGGATAGAGTCAGAGAGAGAGATGAGAGAGAGAGAGAGAGAGAGAGAGAGAGAGAGAGAGAGAGAGAGAGAGAGAGAGAGAGAGAGAGAGAGAGAGAGAGAGAATAAAAGAAGGGGGAGGGATGGAAGGATCCAGGGAGATTAAGGAAGGGAGTTACACAATCTACCAAACACAATATCTATCGTCAACAACAGAAACGTTACCACAATACCTTGGTACAGAAAGAATATAAACAAGTTTATATTGTGTTACTGTAAGAATATAAACAAGTTTATATTGAGTTACTGTAAGAATATAAACAAGTTTATATTGTGTTACTGTAAGAATGTATACAAGTTTATATTGTGTTACTGTAAGAATATAAACAAGTTGATATTGTGTTACTGTAAGAATATAAACAAGTTTATATTGTGTTACTGTAAGAATATAAACGAGTTTATATTGTGTTACTGTAAGAATATAAACAAGTTTATATTGTGTTACTGTAAGAATATAAACAAGTTTATATTGTGTTACTGTAAGAATATAAACAAGTTTATATTGTGTTACTGTAAGAATGTAAACAAGTTTATATTGTGTTACTGTAAGAATATAAACAAGTTTATATTGTGTTACTGTAAGAATATAAACAAGTTTATATTGTGTTACTGTAAGAATATAAACAAGATTATATTGTGTTACTGTAAGAATATAAACAAGTTTATATTGTGTTACTGTAAGAATATAAACAAGTTTATATTGTGTTACTGTAAGAATATAAACAAGTTTATATTGTGTTACTGTAAGAATATAAACAAGTTTATATTGTGTTACTGTAAGAATATAAACAAGTTTATATTGTGTTACTGTAAGAATATAAACAAGTTTATATTGTGTTACTGT
The DNA here is from genome assembly GCF_036320965.1 of Panulirus ornatus. Lineage (NCBI taxonomy): Eukaryota > Metazoa > Arthropoda > Malacostraca > Decapoda > Palinuridae > Panulirus > Panulirus ornatus. The sequence goes on from NC_092268.1 coordinate 11,027,257, forward strand.
AAGAATATACAAGTTTATATTGTGTTACTGTAAGAATATAAACAAGTTTATATTGTGTTACTGTAAGAATATAAACAAGTTTAATATTGTGTTACTGTAAGAATATAAACAAGTTTATATTGTGTTACTGTAAAGAATATAAACAAGTTTATATTGTGTTACTGTAACAATATAAACAAGTTTATATTGTGATACTGTAAGAATATAAACAAGTTTATATTGTGTTACTGTAAAGAATGTAAAAAAGTTTATATTGTGTTACTGTAGAGTATAAACAAGTTTATATTGTGTTACTGTAAGAATGTTATAAACAAGTTTATATTGTGTTACTGTAAAAGTTATATTTATTAAAATATAAAATATATTAGTATAATTAATTAATATGTAAAATAATAAAATTTATATTTATAATTAAAATATAAAAAGTTTAATATATGTATAAATATAAATAATTATATTGTTATTAAAATATAAAAATATATTTTATTAAAATATAAACAATTATATTTACTTAAAATATAAAAATTATATTTGTACTGAAAATGTAAACAAGTTATATTTAGTAAAATATAAACAGATTGTGTTTACGTAAATGTAAAAATTTTATTTGTACGTAACTATAACAAGTTATATTGTGTATTAAGATATGAGAAGTATATTGGTATGTAGAAGATTAGAGAAGTGATGTATATAAAAAGGTAATAGGAGAGAGATAAAGTAAGATGAGAAGAAACAAGTTATGTGTACGAAGAGAAAAAGATAGTGTAGAAGAATATAAAAAGTAATGGATGAAGATGCCAAGTTAAGGTAGGTAACAATTAAACAATATTATGTATTAAACAAGTTTATATTGTGTTACTGTAAGAATATAAACAAGTTTATATTGTGTTACTGTAAGAATATAAACAAGTTTATATTGTGTTACTGTAAGAATATAAACAAGTTTATATTGTGTTACTGTAAGAATATAAACAAGTTTATATTGTGTTACTGTAAGAATATAAACAAGTTTATATTGTGTTACTGTAAGAATATAAACAAGTTTATATTGTGTTACTGTAAGAATATAAACAAGTTTATATTGTGTTACTGTAAGAATATAAACAAGTTTATATTGTGTTACTGTAAGAATATAAACAAGTTTATATTGTGTTACTGTAAGAATATAAACAAGTTTATATTGTGTTACTGTAAGAATATAAACAAGTTTATATTGTGTTACTGTAAGAATATAAACAAGTTTATATTGTGTTACTGTAAGAATATAAACAAGTTTATATTGTGTTACTGTAAGAATATAAACAAGTTTATATTGTGTTACTGTAAGAATGTAAACAAGTTTATATTGTGTTACTGTAAGAATATAAACAAGTTTATATTGTGTTACTGTAAGAATGTAAACAAGTTTATATTGTGTTACTGTAAGAATATAAACAAGTTTATATTGTGTTACTGTAAGAATATAAACAAGTTTATATTGTGTTACTGTAAGAATATAAACAAGTTTATATTGTGTTACTGTAAGAATATAAACAAGTTTATATTGTGTTACTGTAAGAATATAAACAAGTTTATATTGTGTTACTGTAAGAATGTAAACAAGTTTATATTGTGTTACTGTAAGAATATAAACAAGTTTATATTGTGTTACTGTAAGAATATAAACAAGTTTATATTGTGTTACTGTAAGAATATAAACAAGTTTATATTGTGTTACTGTAAGAATATAAACAAGTTTATATTGTGTTACTGTAAGAATATAAACAAGTTTATATTGTGTTACTGTAAGAATGTAAACAAGTTTATATTGTGTTACTGTAAGAATATAAACAAGTTTATATTGTGTTACTGTAAGAATATAAACAAGTTTATATTGTGTTACTGTAAGAATATAAACAAGTTTATATTGTGTTACTGTAAGAATATAAACAAGTTTATATTGTGTTACTGTAAGAATGTAAACAAGTTTATATTGTGTTACTGTAAGAATATAAACAAGTTTATATTGTGTTACTGTAAGAATATAAACAAGTTTATATTGTGTTACTGTAAGAATATAAACAAGTTTATATTGTGTTACTGTAAGAATATAAACAAGTTTATATTGTGTTACTGTAAGAATATAAACAAGTTTATATTGTGTTACTGTAAGAATATAAACAAGTTTATATTGTGTTACTGTAAGAATATAAACAAGTTTATATTGTGTTACTGTAAGAATGTAAACAAGTTTATATTGTGTTACTGTAAGAATATAAACAAGTTTATATTGTGTTACTGTAACAATATAAACAAGTTTATATTGTGTTACTGTAAGAATATAAACAAGTTTATATTGTGTTACTGTAAGACTGTAAACAAGTTTATATTGTGTTACTGTAAGAATATAAACAAGTTTATATTGTGTTACTGTAAGAATATAAACAAGTTTATATTGTGTTACTGTAAGAATATAAACAAGTTTATATTGTGTTACTGTAAGAATATAAACAAGTTTATATAGTGTTACTGTAAGAATATAAACAAGTTTATATTGTGTTAATGTAAGAATAGAAACAAGTTTATATTGTGTTACTGTAAGAATATAAACAAGTTTATATTGTGTTACTGTAAGAATATAAACAAGTTTATATAGTGTTACTGTAAGAATATAAACAAGTTTATATTGTGTTACTGTAAGAATATAAACAAGTTTATATTGTGTTACTGTAAGAATGTAAACAAGTTTATATTGTATTACTGTAAGAATATAAACAAGTTTATATTGTGTTACTGTAAGAATATGAACAAGTTTATATTGTGTTACTGTAAGAATATAAACAAGTTGATATTCTGTTACTGTAAGAATATAAACAAGTTTATATTGTGTTACTGTAAGAATATAAACAAGTTGATATAGTGTTACTGTAAGAATATAAACAAGTTTATATTGTTTACTGTAAGAATATAAACAAGTTTATATTGTGTTACTGTAAGAATATGAAACAAGTTTATATTGTGTTACTGTAAGAATATAAACAAGTTTATATTCTGTTACTGTAAGAATATAAACAAGTTTATATTGTGTTACTGTAAGAATATAAACAAGTTGATATAGTGTTACTGTAAGAATATAAACAAGTTTATATTATGTTACTGTAAGAATATAAACAAGTTTATATTGTGTTACTGTAAGAATAGTAAACAAGTTTATATTGTGTTACTGTAAGAATATAAACAAGTTTATATTGTGTTACTGTAAGAATATAAACAAGTTTATATTGTGTTACTGTAAGAATATAAACAAGTTTATATTATGTTACTGTAAGAATATAAACAAGTTTATATTGTGTTACTGTAAGAATATAAACAAGTTTATATTATGTTACTGTAAGAATATAAACAAGTTTCATTCTATCCAGACGATATGTTTGAGACAAGACAACGTTTCCAGTTTACATGACCATTGTATATATGTTGTTGAGCTTTACATGTAAACTGATATACCAAGTATGGATGAGAATATCTTGCAAGATGCCAGGTATATACACCATCCTGTGTTGTACACCAGGTATATACAGTGGTACACCATCCTGTGTTGTACACCAGGTATATACAGTGGTGCACCATCTTGTGTTGTTCACCAGGTATATACAGAGGTGCACCATCCTGTGTTGTACACCAGGTATATACAGTGGTACACCATCCTGTGTTGTTCACCTGGTATATACAGTGGTACACCATCCTGTGTTGTACACCAGGTATATACAGCGGTACACCGTCCTGTGTTGTTCAACAGGTATATACAGTGGTCACCATCTTGTGTTGTTCACCAGTGGTAAACCATCCTTTGTTGTTCAACAGGTATATACAGTGGTCACCATCTTGTGTTGTTCACCAGTGGTAAACCATCCTTTGTTGTTCACCAGGTATATAACAGTGGTGCACCATCTTGTGTTGTTCACCAGGTATATACAGTGGTACACCATCCTGTGTTGTTCACCAGGTATATACAGTGGTGCACCATCCTGTGTTGTTCACCAGGTATATAACAGTAGTGCACCATCCTGTGTTGTTCACCAGGTATATACAGTGGTGCACCATCCTGTGTTGTTCACCAGGTATATACAGAGGTGCACCATCCTGTGTTGTTCACCAGGTATATACAGTGGTGCACCATCCTGTGTTGTTCACCAGGTATATACAGTGGTGCACCATCCTGTGTTGTTCACCAGTGGTAAACCATCCTTTGTTGTTCACCAGGTATATAACAGTGGTGCACCATCTTGTGTTGTTCACCAGGTATATACAGTGGTGCACCATCCTGTCTTGTTCACCAGGTATATACAGTGATGCACCATCCTGTGTTGTTCACCAGGTATATACAGTGGTGCACCATCCTGTGTTGTTCACCAGGTATATACAGTGGTGCACCATCCTGTCTTGTTCACCAGGTATATACAGTGATGCACCATCCTGTGTTGTTCACCAGGTATATACAGTGGTGCACCATCTTGTGTTGCTCACCAGGTATATAGTGGTGCACCATCTTGTGTTGTTCACCAGGTATATACAGTGGTACACCATCATGTGTTGTTCACCAGGTATATACAGTGGTGCACCATCCTGTGTTGTTCACCAGGTATATACAGTGGTCACCATCTTGTGTTGTTCTCCAGGTTATATACAGTGGTACACCATCCTGTGTTGTTCACCAGGTATATACAGTGGTACACCATCCTGTGTTGTTCACCAGGTATATACAGTGGTGCACCATCCTGTGTTGTTCACCAGGTATATACAGTAGTACACCATCCTGTGTTGTTCACCAGGTATATACAGTGGTGCACCATCCTTGTGTTGTTCACCAGGTATATACAGTGGTGCACCATCCTGTGTTGTTCACCAGGTATATACAGTAGTGCACCATCCTGTGTTGTTCACCAGGTATATACAGTGGTGCACCATCCTGTGTTGTTCACCAGGTATATACAGTGGTGCACCATCCTGTGTTGTTCACCAGGTATATACAGTGGTGCACCATCCTGTGTTGTTCACCAGGTATATACAGAGGTGCACCATCCTGTGTTGTTCACCAGGTATATACAGTGGTACACCATCCTGTGTTGTTCACCAGGTATATACAGTGGTGCACCATCCTGTGTTGTTCACCAGGTATATACAGTGGTACACCATCCTGTGTTGTTCACCAGGTATATACAGTGGTGCACCATCCTGTGTTGTTCACCAGGTATATACAGTGGTGCACCATCCTGTGTTGTTCACCAGGTATATACAGAGGTGCACCATCCTGTGTTGTTCACCAGGTATATACAGTGGTGCACCATCCTGTGTTGTTCACCAGGTATATACAGTGGTGCACCATCCTGTGTTGTTCACCAGGTATATACAGTGGTGCACCATCCTGTGTTGTTCACCAGGTATATACAGTGGTGCACCATCCTGTGTTGTTCACCAGGTATATACAGTGGTGCACCATCCTGTGTTGTTCACCAGGTATATACAGTGGTGCACCATCCTGTGTTGTTCACCAGGTATATACAGTGGTGCACCATCCTGTGTTGTTCACCAGGTATATACAGTGGTGCACCATCCTGTGTTGTTCACCAGGTATATACAGTGGTGCACCATCCTGTGTTGTTCACCAGGTATATACAGTGGTGCACCATCCTGTGTTGTTCACCAGGTATATACAGTGGTGCACCATCCTGTGTTGTTCACCAGGTATATACAGTGGTGCACCATCCTGTGTTGTTCACCAGGTATATACAGTGGTGCACCATCCTGTGTTGTTCACCAGGTATATACAGTGGTGCACCATCCTGTGTTGTTCACCAGGTATATACAGTGGTGCACCATCCTGTGTTGTTCACCAGGTATATACAGTGGTGCACCATCCTGTGTTGTTCACCAGGTATATACAGTGGTGCACCATCCTGTGTTGTTCACCAGGTATATACAGTGGTACACCATCCTGTGTTGTTCACCAGGTATATACAGTGGTACACCATCCTGTGTTGTTCACCAGGTATATACAGTGGTGCACCATCCTGTGTTGTTCACCAGGTATATACAGTGGTACACCATCCTGTGTTGTTCACCAGGTATATACAGTGGTGCACCATCCTGTATTGTTCACCAGGTATATACAGTGGTGCACCATCCTGTGTTGTTCACCAGGTATATACAGTGGTGCACCATCCTGTGTTGTTCACCAGGTATATACAGTGGTACACCATCCTGTGTTGTTCACCAGGTATATACAGTGGTACACCATCCTGTGTTGTTCACCAGGTATATACAGTGGTGCACCATCCTGTGTTGTTCACCAGGTATATACAGTGGTGCACCATCCTGTGTTGTTCACCAGGTATATACAGTGGTGCACCATCCTGTGTTGTTCACCAGGTATATACAGTGGTGCACCATCCTGTGTTGTTCACCAGGTATATACAGTGGTGCACCATCCTGTGTTGTTCACCAGGTATATACAGTGGTGTACCATTTTGTGTTGTTCTCTTTTGGTCACGTGTCACGTGCCAGGGTTCGTGATGGTCCGTGTGATGCCTGACCATGTGGTCTGTGTGTTGTGAGGTCTGATGGCCACATGGTCTTATCCCACATGTGTAGTACACACATTGGCAGTGTTGTGGTAAATATGTTGTTGTTGTTGTTGTTGTTGTTGTTGTTGTTGTTGTTGTTGTGTTCAGAGGGAAATGTATATATATAAACCAAGGGAGAGATTGTTGGGTTAAAACCACTGGATATTGTTATAGAGATAATAGGAGAAGCATAAGACAGGTGTAGTATACAGAACACACACACATACAAACACATACACACACACACACACACACACACACACACACACACACACACACACACACACACACACACACACACACCTAAACTAATTAGTTTGGTTCATAATTTGTGACGCACTTGAATATACAAGTTTTGATGTATGTCTCTTTGATTGTGTAATTTACATCTATATATATGTATAGCTTTGCTTGGGTTGGGAAAATAAGGAAACAAAATCATTTCTTGATAGATTACTTTTGTCGTTAAAGCCATCATGTGTCTCCCTAACCCGTCACATTAATAAGACTCACCAGATATGAATATTGTTCTCACTATGATGTTACCCACTCCTGAGTAATGTCTATATATATATATATATTTTTTTTTTCTTGCTTTGTCGCTGTCTCCCGCGTTTGCGAGGTAGCGCAAGGAAACAGACGAAAGAAATGGCCCAACCCACCCCCATACACATGTATATACATACGTCCACACACGCAAATATACATACCTACACAGCTTTCCATGGTTTACCCCAGACGCTTCACATGCCCTGATTCAATCCACTGACAGCACGTCAACCCCGGTATACCACATCGATCCAGTTCACTCTATTCCTTGCCCTCCTTTCACCCTCCTGCATGTTCAGGCCCCGATCACACAAAATCTTTTTCACTCCATCTTTCCACCTCCAATTTGGTCTCCCACTCCTCCTCGTTCCCTCCACCTCCGACACATATATCCTCTTGGTCAATCTTTCCTCACTCATTCTCTCCATATGCCCAAACCATTTCAAAATACCCTCTTTGCTCTCTCAACCACGCTCTTTTTATTTCCACACATCTCTCTTACCCTTACGTTACTTACTCGATCAAACTACCTCACACCAAACATTGTCCTCAAACATCTCATTTCCAGCACATCCATCCTCCTGCGCACAACTCTATCCATAGCCCATGCCTCGCAACCATACAACATTGTTGGAACCACTATTTCTATCTGGAGAAGGCATATGATAGAGTTGATAGAGATGCTCTGTGGAAGGTATTAAGAATATATGGTGTGGGAGGCAAGTTGTTAGAAGCAGTGAAAAGTTTTTATCGAGGATGTAAGGCATGTGTACGTGTAGGAAGAGAGGAAAGTGATTGGTTCTCAGTGAATGTAGGTTTGCGGCAGGGGTGTGTGATGTCTCCATGGTTGTTTAATTTGTTTATGGATGGGGTTGTTAGGGAGGTAAATGCAAGAGTTTTGGAAAGAGGGGAAAGTATGAAGTCTGTTGGGGATGAGAGAGCTTGGGAAGTGAGTCAGTTGTTGTTCGCTGATGATACAGCGCTGGTGGCTGATTCATGTGAGAAACTGCAGAAGTTGGTGACTGAGTTTGGTAAAGTGTGTGAAAGAAGAAAGTTAAGAGTAAATGTGAATAAGAGCAAGGTTATTAGGTACAGTAGGGTTGAGGGTCAAGTCAATTGGGAGGTGAGTTTGAATGGAGAAAAACTGGAGGAAGTGAAGTGTTTTAGATATCTGGGAGTGGATCTGGCAGCGGATGGAACCATGGAAGCGGAAGTGGATCATAGGGTGGGGGAGGGGGCGAAAATTCTGGGAGCCTTGAAGAATGTGTGGAAGTCGAGAACATTATCTCGGAAAGCAAAAATGGGTATGTTTGATGGAACAGTGGTTCCAACAATGTTGCATATATATATATGTATATATATATATATATATATATATATATATATATATATATATATATATATATATATATATATATATATATATCCTGGGGATAGGGGAGAAAGAATACTTCCCACGTATTCCCTGCGTGTCGTAGAAGGCGACTAAAAGGGGAGGGAGCGGGGGGCTGGAAATCCTCCCCTCTCTTTTTTTTTTTTTCCAAAAAAGGGAACAGAGAAGGGGGCCAGGTGAGGATATCCCTCAAAGGCCCAGTCCTCTGTTCTTAACGCTACCTCGCTAACGCGGGAAATGGCAAATAGTTTGAAAGAAAAAAGATATATATATATATATATATATATATATATATGTATATATATATATATATATATATATATATATATATATATATATGGGCTATGGATAGAGTTGTGCGCAGGAGGATGGATGTGCTGGAAATGAGATGTTTGAGGACAATGTGTGGTGTGAGGTGGTTTGATCGAGTAAGTAACGTAAGGGTAAGATAGATGTGTGGAAATAAAAAGAGCGTGGTTGAGAGAGCAGAAGAGGGTGTTTTGAAATGGTTTGGGCATATGGAGAGAATGAGTGAGGAAAGATTGACCAAGAGGATATATGTGTCGGAGGTGGAGGGAACGAGGAGAAGTGGGAGACCAAATTGGAGGTGGAAAGATGGAGTGAAAAAGATTTTGTGTGATCGGGGCCTGAACATGCGGGAGGGTGAAAGGAGGGCGGTGAATAGAGTGAATTGGATCGATGTGGTATACCGGGGTTGACGTGCTGTCAGTGGATTGAATCAGGGCGTGTGGGGCGTCTGGGGTAAACCCTGGAAAGCTGTGTAGGTATGTATATTTGCGTGTGTGGACGTGTGTATATACATGTGCATGGGGGTGGGTTGGGCCATTTCTTTCGTCTGTTTCCTTGCGCTACCTCGCAAACGCGGTAGACAGAGACAAAATATATATATATATATATATATATATATATATATATATATATATATATATATATATATATATAAAAGGGGGTGACTGTATTATTGACTGGTTGGTAAGGTTATTTAATGTATGTATGACTCATGGTGAGGTGCCTGAGGATTGGCGGAATGCATGCATAGTGCCATTGTACAAAGGCAAAGGGGATAAGAGTGAGTGGTCAAATTACAGAGGTATAAGTTTGTTGAGTATTCCTGGTAAATTATATGGGAGGGTATTAATTGAGAGGGTGAAGGCATGTACAGAGCATCAGACTGGGGAAGAACAGTGTGGTTTCAGATGTGGTAGAGGATGTGTGGATCAGGTGTTTGCTTTGAAGAATGTATGTGAGAAATACTTAGAAAAGCAAATGGATTTGTATGTAGCATTTATGGATATGGAGAAGGCATATGATAGAGTTGGTAGAGATGCTCTGTGGAAGGTATTAAGAATATATGGTGTGGGAGGCAAGTTGTTAGAAGCAGTGAAAAGTTTTTATCGAGGATGCAAGGCATGTGTACGTGTAGGAAGAGAGGAAAGTGATTGGTTCTCAGTGAATGTAGGTTTGCGGCAGGGGTGTGTGATGTCTCCATGGTTGTTTAATTTGTTTATGGATGGGGTTGTTAGAGAGGTGAATGCAAGAGTTTTGGAAAGAGGGGCAAGTATGAAGTCTGTTGTGGATGAGAGAGGTCAGTTGTTGTTCGCTGATGATACAGCGCTGTTGGCTGATTCATGTGAAAAACTGCAGAAGCTGGTGACTGAGTATGGTAAAGTGTGTGAAAGAAGAAAGTTAAGAGTAAATGTGAATAAGAGCAAGGTTATTAGGTACAGTAGGGTTGAGGGTCAAGTCAATTGGGAGGTAAGTTTGAATGGAGAAGAACTGGAGGAAGTAAAGTGTTTTAGATTTCTGGGAGTGGATCTGGCAGCGGATGGAACCATGGAAGCGGAAGTGGATCATAGGGTGGGGGAGGGGGCGAAAATCCTGGGAGCCTTGAAGAATGTGTGGAAGTCGAGAACATTATCTCGGAAATCAAAAATGGGTATGTTTGAAGGAATAGTGGTTCCAACAATGTTGTATGGTTGCGAGGCGTGGTCTATGGATAGAGTTGTGCGCAGGAGGTTGGATGTGCTGGAAATGAGATGTTTGAGGACAATGTGTGGTGTGAGGTGGTTTGATCGAGTAAGTAATGTAAGGGTAAGAGAGATGTGTGGTAATAAAAAGAGTGTGGTTGAGAGAGCAGAAGAGGGTGTTTTGAAATGGCTTGGTCACATGGAGAGAATGAGTGAGGAAAGATTGACCAAGAGGATATATGTGTCAGAGGTGGAGGGAACGAGGAGAAGTGGGAGACCAAATTGAAGGTGGAAAGATGGAGTGAAAAAGATTTTGTGTGATCGGGACCTGAACATACAGGAGGGTGAAAGGCGGGCAAGGAATAGAGTGAATTGGATCGATGTGGTATACCGGGGTCGACGTGCTGTCAGTGGATTGAATCAGGGCATGTGAAGCGTCTGGGGTAAACCATGGAAAGTTGTGTGGGGCCTGGATGTGGAAAGGGAGCTGTGGTTTCGGGCATTATTACATGACAGCTAGAGACTGAGTGTGAACGAATGGGGCCTTTGTTGTCTTTTCCTAGCGCTACCTTGCACACATGAGGGGGGAGGGGGATGTTATTCCATGTGTTGCGAGGTGGCGATGGGGATGAATGAAGGCAGACAGTGTGAATTATGTACATGTGTATATATGTATATGTCTGTGTGTGTATATATATGTGTACATTGAGATGTATAGGTATGTATATTTGCGTGTGTTGACGTGTATGTATATACATGAGTATGGGGGTGGGTTGGGCCATTCTTTCGTCTGTTTCCTTACGCTATCTCGCTAACGCGGGAGACAGCAACAAAGCAAAATAATATATATATATATATATATATATATATATATATATATATATATATATATATATATATATATATATATATATATATATATTATCTATTTCTCTGGCGTAATCACAATCATTTAAGGAAAAACCAAAGATCAAAGACAAAAACATCAATTTACCAGATAATTACACATCCAATTATCAGATTAATCCAAATCTTCTCTTGATTAACATGACAAGAATTATATCCCAACCATTCTCTTGTGGTCTTTAGGGTTCATTATTGGATGATATGAAGGTGAGTTGTAGATTAGGGTTACGTATTGTAGATCAGGGTTATGTGTTGTAGATCAGGGTTACGTGTTGTAGATCAGGGTCATATGTGGTAGATCAGGGTTATATGTTGTAGATCAGGGTTATGTGTTGTAGATTAGGGTTATGTGTTGTAGATCAGGGTTTTATGTTGTAGATAAGGGTTACGTATTGTAGATCAGGGTTATGTTATTGTAGATCTGGGTCATATGTAGTGGATCAGGGTTACATATTTGAGAATATTGATGATTAGATCATAGAGAAGAATGTTACGTGGTTACGTACTTGTTATGTTGGATGAAGATGGCTTGTGTGGTGGTCACTATACGTTAACCAACTCGTATTATATCTGGAAGTTGGAAACAATGGGTTACACACACACACACACACACACACACACACACACACACACACACACACACACACACAAACACACACACACACACACACACACACACACACACACACACACACACACACACACCGGATCATTGTGACCTCCTTCATCCTTGACGTTACCACAGTCAACGTGTTCCAATCACGGGCCATATAGACAGATATATGAAGCCTCCTATACGTGCCACTGTGAGCCACAGTAACACATCATATATAAGTCATCTGCTCAGTTATATGTTATTCAGGTTACATATTCACTACTGTAACTATTTATGTAACTATTTATGTAACATATTAACTACTGTAACTATTTATGTAACATTAACTACTGTAGCTATTTATGTAACATGTTAGCTACTGTAACTATTTATGTAACATATTAACTACTGTAACTATTTATGTAACATGTTAGCTACTGTAACTATTTATGTAACATATTAACTACTGTAACTATTTATGTAACATGTTAGCTACTGTAACTATTTATGTAACATTAACTACTGTAACTATTTATGTAACATGTTAGCTACTGTAACTATTTATGTAACATATTAACTACTGTAACTATTTATGTAACATGTTAGCTTCTGTAACTATTTATGTAACATATTAACTACTGTAACTATTTATGTAACATATTAACTACTGTAACATGTTATAACGTAACTGTTGTGAGTTACCGTTATTTAGATTCAATAAAGAGTTATTTATTTATTTATTTATTTCTAGGCACAAGACACATGACCCGGGTGCCCAGCTGACGGATGGTCACATCAGAAACCGACTTGTGGGTTGTCCTAATGACGATCATCCTGGGATGAACAAGGTGGTCGTTGATCATCCTGGGATGAAGAAGGTGGTCGTCGATCATCCTGGGATGAACAAGGTGGTCGTCGATCATCCTGGGATGAACAAGGTGGTCGTCGATCATCCTGGGATGAACAAGGTGGTCGTTGATCATCCTGGGATGAAGAAGGTGGTCGTCGATCATCCTGGGATGAACAAGGTGGTCGTCGATCATCCTGGGATGAACAAGGTGGTCGTCGATCATCCTGGGATGAACAAGGTGGTCGTCGATCATCCTGGGATGAACAAGGTGGTCGTTGATCATCCTGGGATGAACAAGATGGTCGTGAATTAGAGTATTATTATTCATCTTGCCTGAGTAATCGTTGTGTATGTTATTGTTATATTATTCATCTTGCCTGAGTAATCGTTGTGTATGTTATTGTTATATTATTCATCTTGCCTGGGTAATCGTTGTGTATGTTATTGTTAAATGAAAGCTGAACATCTTACCTTCAGCTGCTGAATGTTATGTAATCTCTGATGTTCTTTAACATAACTGGACGTGTTAGTAGGTGTTCTTCATGTGTCTAACTTCTTTTATGATCATGAGAACAGAGACGTGGGTACACAAACTTGTAATAAAACATTGCTTTAACGCTGCACTTCAGGTGGAACTGCTACAAGTGATGCAGGATAAGGTAAAGCGAAGTGAGCTTGGCAGGGATCTCGTGGAGCTTCTGAAGGAGTGGAAAGGCTACTGATGAAGTTGTGCCGGAGGATGTGGTTGTAGAGGCCATGGTTCAAGCTGCTTCACCAGACAGACATTAGAGATGTCTGGCTGGAGTTGTGCCACAGGAAAGGTTGTAGGTCGATTTTGAGTGCCACAACACCTGCACGAGAGTTGTGAGCCAGGGTTCATGTTGTCCAGACGCAGGTGCACCGTAGTGCATGAGGACAATTGGACTGAGGGAAGGTGGGTCGGCCACACCAACACACAGTCATAATTTATCATGAAGTACCATTGTTCTCTGGTAAGTGTGGAGCCCCCACATCAACCCTCTTTACCCACATTGTTCTCTGGTAAGTGTGGAGCCCCCACATCAACCCTCTTTACCCACATTGTTCTCTGGTAAGTGTGGAGCCCCCACATCAACCCTCTTTACCCACATTGTTCTTTGGTAAGTGTGGAGCCCCCACATCAACCCTCTTTACCCACATTGTTCTTTGGTAAGTGTGGAGCCCCCACATCAACCCTCTTTACCCACATTGTTCTTTGGTAAGTGTGGAGCCCCCACATCAACCCTCTTTACCCACATTGTTCTCTGGTAAGTGTGGAGCCCGCCACAGCAACCCTCTTTACCCACATTGTTCTCTGGTAAGTGTGCAGCCCGCCACATCAACCCTCTTTACCCACATTGTTCTCTGGTAAGTGTGGAGCCCCCACATCAACCCTCTTTACCCACATTGTTCTCTGGTAAGTGTGCAGCCCGCCACATCAACCCTCTTTACCCACATTGTTCTCTGGTAAGTGTGGAGCCCCCACAGCAACCCTTTTTACCCACATTTCTCTTCCAGTCTGTCCCTCACGACCAGTTATCTTATCTTGACCACCAACGACCACGTCAGTACAGATGAATGTGAGGGCGTGGTCATGACTGTGGGCCACGCCAGAATTATGGTGGACCGTTGAGTGGCGGGAGTCAGATGTGAATGGACATTTCCATTTGTGAGAGTCAGTTGTTTGACCCATGACCTTACATAGGTCACATGGGGTCGGGTTCTTGAGTATGATAGCTTAGCACTTGACCTCACCCATACAGGTCAGGTCAAAGGCCAGGTCATCATATCCGAGGGTCTTAATGTCGTGCTCAAAGTGTCGTACCGTTGTGCTCAAGGGTCGTACTGTCGTGCTCAAGGGGTCGTAACGTCGTGCTCAAGGGGCGTACCGTCGTGCTCAAGGGTCGTACCATCGTGCTCAAGGGTCATACCGTCGTGCTCAAGGGTCGTACCGTCGTGCTCAAGGGTCGTACCGTCGTGCTCAAGGATCGTACCATCGTGCTCAAGGGTCGTACCATCTTGCTCAAGGGTCGTACCACCGTGCTCAAGGGTCGTGCCGTCGTGCTCAAGGGTCGTACTATCGTGGTCAAGGGTCGTGCCGTCGTGCTCAAGGGTCGTACCACCGTGCTCAAGGGTCGTGCCGTCGTGCTCAAGGGTCGCACCACCGTGCTCAAGGGTCGTGCCGTCGTGCTCAAGGGTCGTACCACCGTGCTCAAGGGTCGTGCTGTCGTGCTCAAGGGTCGTACCATCGTGGTCAAGGGTCGTGCCGTCGTGCTCAATGTCGTAGCGTCGTGCTCAAGGTCGTACCGTCGTGCTCAATGGTCGTACTTTCGTGCTCAAGGGTTATACCGTCGTGCTCAAGGGTCGTTCCGTCATGCTCAAGGTCGTACCGTCGTGCTCAAGGTCGTACAGTCATGTTCAAGGCCGTACCGTCGTGCTCAAGGGTCGTCCCGTCATGCTCAAGGTCGTACCGTCATGCTCAAGGTCGTACCTTCGTGCTCAAGGGTCGTACCTTCGTGCTCAAGGGTCGTACCGGCATGCTCAAGGTCGTACCGACGTACTCAAAGTCATATCGTTCTGCTCAAGGTCGTACCGTCGTCCTCAAGGTCGTAACGTCGTGCTCAAGGGTCGTACCGTCATGCTCAAGGTCGTACCGTCGTGCTCAGGGGTCGTACCGTTGTGCACAATGGTCGTACCGTCGTGCTCAAGGGTCGTACCGTCGTGCTCAAGGGTCGTACCATCTTGCTCAAGGTCGTACCGTCGTGCTCAAGGGTCGTACCGTCGTGCTCAAGGGTCGTACCCTCATGCTCAAGGTCGTACCGTCGTGCTCAAGGGTCGCACCATCACACTAGCATATCTTGTTAGTGTAAGTTGTTGTGGATATGAATATTTCATTTTATATTAATTTTACTTTGTCGCTGTCTCCCGCGTTAGCGAGGTAGCGCAAGGAAACACACGAAAGAATGGCCCAACCCACCCACAGACACATGAAAATACATACATGTCCACACACGCAAATATACATACCTATACATCTCAACGTATATATATATATATATATATATATATATATTTTTTTTTAAACTATTCGCCACTTCCCGCGTTAGCGAGGTAGCGTTAAGAACAGAGGACTGGGCCTTTTTTGGAATATCCTCACCTGGCCCCCTCTGTTCCTTCTTTTGGAAAATTAAAAAAAAAAAAAAAAACGAGAGGGGAGGATTTCCAGCCCCCCCGCTCCCTCTCCTTTTAGTCGCCTTCTACGACACGCAGGGAATACGTGGCAAGTATTCTTAATCCCCTATCCCCAGGGATTATATATATATATATATATATATATATATATATATATATATATATATATATATATATATATATTTTTTTTTTTTTTTTTTTTTTATACTTTGTCGCTGTCTCCCGCGTTTGCGAGGTAGCGCAAGGAAACAGACGAAAGAAATGGCCCAACCCCCCCATACACATGTGTATACATACGTCCACACAAGCAAATATACATACCTACACAGCTTTCCATGGTTTACCCCAGACGCTTCACATGCCTTGATTCAATCCACTGACAGCACGTCAACCCCGATATACCACCTCGATCCAATTCACTCTATTCCTTGCCCTCCTTTCACCCTCCTGCATGTTCAGGCCCCGATCACACAAAATCTTTTTCACTCCATCTTTCCACCTCCAATTTGGTCTCCCACTTCTCCTCGTTCCCTCCACCTCCGACACATATATCCTCTTGGTCAATCTTTCCTCACTCATTCTCTCCATGTGCCCAAACCATTTCAAAACACCCTCTTCTGCTCTCTCAACCACGCTCTTTTTATTTCCACACATCTCTCTTACCCTTACATTACTTACTCGATCAAACCACCTCACACCACACATTGTCCTCAAACATCTCATTTCCAGCACATCCATCCTCCTGCGCACAACTCTATCCATAGCCCACGCCTCGCAACCATACAACATTGTTGGAACCACTATTCCCTCAAACATACCCATTTTTGCTTTCCAAGATAATGTTCTCGACTTCCACACATTCTTCAAGGCTCCCAGGATTTTCGCCCCCTCCCCCACCCTATGATTCACTTCCGCTTCCATGGTTCCATCCGCTGCCAGATCCACTCCCAGATATCTAAAACACTTCACTTCCTCCAGTTTTTCTCCATTCAAACTTACCTCCCAATTGACTTGACCCTCAACCCTACTGTACCTAATAACCTTGCTCTTATTCACATTTACTCTTAACTTTCTTCTTCCACACACTTTACCAAACTCAGTCACCAGCTTCTGCAGTTTCTCACATGAATCAGCCACCAGCGCTGTATCATCAGCGAACAACAACTGACTCACTTCCCAAGCTCTCTCATCCACAACAGACTTCATACTTGCCCCTCTTTCCAAAACTCTTGCATTCACCTCCCTAACAACCCCATCCATAAACAAATTAAACAACCATGGAGACATCACACACCCCTGCCGCAAACCTACATTCACTGAGAACCAATCACTTTCCTCTCTTCCTACACGTACACATGCCTTACATCCTCGATAAAAACTTTTCACTGCTTCTAACAACTTTCCTCCCACACCATATATTCTTAATACCTTCCACAGAGCATCTCTATCAACTCTATCATATGTCTTCTCCATATCCATAAATGCTACATACAAATCCATTTGCTTTTCTAAGTATTTCTCACATACATTCTTCAAAGCAAACACCTGATCCACACATCCTCTACCACTTCTGAAACCACACTGCTCTTCCCCAATCTGATGCTCTGTACATGCCTTCACCCTCTCAATCAATACCCTCCCATATCATTTACCAGGAATTATGATTATTGATTTATTCATAATAACACCGTCATATCTTGCTAGTACTGCTCATACCATAGAACATAGGAACATATCCTCCTAAGGCTTCCTACCCTCCCTGTTCTCCAGTACATAGCTTCCTACCCTTCCTGTTCTCCAGTACATAGCTTCCTACCCTTCCTGTTCTCCAGTACATAGCTTCCTACCCTCCCTGTTCTCCAGTACATAGCTTCCTACCCTCCCTGTTCTCCAGTACATAGCTTCCTACCCTCCCTGTTCTCCAGTACATAGCTTTCTACCCTTCCTGTTCTCCAGTACATAGCTTCCTACCCTTCCTGTTCTCCAGTACATAGCTTCCTACCCTCCCTGTTCTCCAGTACATAGCTTTCTACCCTTCCTGTTCTCCAGTACATAGCTTCCTACCCTTCCTGTTCTCCAGTACATAGCTTCCTACCCTCCCTGTTCTCCAGTACATAGCTTCCTACCCTTCCTGTTCTCCAGTACATAGCTTCCTACCCTTCCTGTTCTCCAGTACATAGCTTCCTACCCTCCCTGTTCTCCAGTACATAGCTTCCTACCCTTCCTGTTCTCCAGTACATAGCTTCCTACCCTCCCTGTTCTCCAGTACATAGCTTTCTACCCTTCCTGTTCTCCAGTACATAGCTTCCTACCCTCCCTGTTCTCCAGTACATAGCTTTCTACCCTTCCTGTTCTCCAGTACATAGCTTCCTACCCTCCCTGTTCTCCAGTACATAGCTTTCTACCCTTCCTGTTCTCCAGTACATAGTTTCCTTATCAAAACACATAAACAAAATTTTCCAGCAAGACCTATAGTGAGTTCAGTAGGCTCCATCACATATAGAGTGTCAAAATGGTTAGTTTCTTACCCTTTAGTGAGTAAGGTATCAAATTCTAATATCATGAACAATGTAGATTTAGTCAAGTTAAACAATATCAATGTTAATTGTGATTTCAAGCTAGTTAGCTTTGATGTTTCCTAACTTTTCATTAAAGTTCCAGTTGATGACCTTTTAGAATATTTATTTGATGTTTTGGATGATATTCATTTACCTGTTTCAAAGTCTGTTTTCAATGAACTGATAAAATTGTGTATAAAAGACTGTGTATTTCAATTCAATGGAGATTATTATGCTCAAAAATTTGGTATGGCAATGGGTAACCCTCTTTCACTTGTACTAAGTAA
>NC_092268.1:11046294-11073794 GCF_036320965.1 Panulirus ornatus
AGATATAGGGTGTTTGGGTCGAGGTGGTGTGCAAAGGGAGTGTGTTAGGGAAAATGATTTGGTAAACAGAGAAGAGGTAGTAAAAGCTTTGCGGAAGATGAAAGCCGGCAAAGCAGCATGTTTGGATGGTATTGCAGTGGAATTTATCAAAAAAGGGGGTGACTGTATTGTTGACTGGTTGGTAAGGTTATTTAACGTATGTATGATTCATGGTGAGGTGCCTGAGGATTGGCGGAATGCTTGCATAGTGCCATTGTACAAAGGCAAAGGGGATAAGAGTGAGTGCTCAAATTACAGAGGTATAAGTTTGTTGAGTATCCCTGGTAAATTATATGGGAGGGTATTGATTGAGAGGGTGAAGGCATGTACAGAGCATCAGATTGGGGAAGAGCGGTGTGGTTTCAGAAGTGGTAGAGGATGTGTGGATCAGGTGTTTGCTTTGAAGAATGTATGTGAGAAATACTTAGAAAAACAAATGGATTTGTATGTAGCATTTATGGATCTGAAGAAGGCATATGATAGAGTTGATAGATATGCTCTGTGGAAGGTTTTAAGAATATATGGTGTGGGAGGCAAGTTGCTAGAAGCTGTGAAAAGTTTTTATCGAGGATGTAAGGCATGTGTACGTGTAGGAAGAGAGGAAAGTGATTGGTTCTCAGTGAATGTAGGTTTGCGGCAGGGGTGTGTGATGTCTCCATGGTTGTTTAATTTGTTTATAGATGGGGTTGTTAGGGAGGTGAATGCAAGAGTTTTGGAAAGAGGGGCAAGTATGCAGTCTGTTGTGGATGAGAGAGCTTGGGAAGTGAGTCAGTTGTTGTTCGCTGATGATACAGCGCTGGTGGCTGATTCATATAAGAAACTGCAGAAGCTGGAGACTGATTTTGGTAAAGTGTGTGAAAGAAGAAAGTTAAGAGTAAATGTGAATAAGAGCAAGGTTATTAGGTACAGTAGGGTTGAGGGTCGAGTCAATTGGGAGGTAAGTTTAAATGGAGAAAAACTGGAGGAAGTAAAGTGTTTTAGATATCTTGGAGTGGATCTGGCAGCGGATGGAACCATGGAAGCGTAAGTGAATCATAGGGTGGGGGAGGGGGCGAAAATTGTGGGAGCCTTGAAGAATGTGTGGTAGTCGAGAACATTATCTCGGAAAGCAAAAATGGCTATGTTTGAAGGAATAGTGGTTCCAACAATGTTGTATGTTTGCGATACGTGGGCTATGGATAGAGTTGTGCGCAGGAGGGTGGATGTGCTGGAAATGAGATGTTTGAGGACAATATGTTGTGTGAGGTGGTTTGATCGAGCAAGTAAAGTAAGGGTGACAGAGATGTGTGGAAATAAAAAGAGTGTGGTTGAGAGAGCAGAAGAGGGTGTTTTGAAGTGGTTTGGTCACTTGGAGAGAATGAGTGGGGAAAGGTTGACCAAGAGGATATATGTGTCGGAGGTGGAGGGAACGAGGAGAAGTGGGAGACCAAATTGGTGGTGGAAAGATGGAGTGAAAAAGATTTTGAGTGATCGGGGCCTGAACATGCAGGAGGGTGAAAGGCGTGCAAGGAATAGAGTGAATTGGAACGATATGTTATACCGGGGTCGACGTGCTGTCAATGGATTGAACCAGGGCATGTGAAGCGTCTGGGGTAAACTATGGAAAGTGTGTGGGGCCTTGATGTGGAAAGGGAGCTGTGGTTTCGGTGCATTATTTGATGACAGGTAGAGACTGAGTGTGAACGAATGGGGCCTTTGGTGCCTTTCCTAGCGCTACCTCGCACACACGAGGGGGGAGGGGGTTGTTATTCCATGTGTGGCGAGGTGGCGATGGGAACAAATAAAGGCAGACAGTATGAATTATGTACATGTGCATATATGTATATGTCTGTGTGTGTATATACATGTGTACATTGAGATGTATAGGTATGTATATTTGCGGATATGGACGTGTATGTATATACATGTGTATATGGGAGGGTTGGCCCATTCTTTCGTCTGTTTCCTTGCGCTACCTCGCTACCGCGGGAGACAACGACAAAGCAAAATAGATAAATAAATAAATAAATAAATATATATATATATATATATATATATATATATATATATATATATATATATATATATATATATACATTATATCAAATTCATTTTGCTTTGTCGCTGTCTCCCGCGTTAGCGAAGTAGCGCAAGGAAACAGACGAAAGAATGGGCCAACCCTCCCATATACACATGTATATACATACACGTCCACACACGCAAATATACATACCTATACATATCAACGTATACAGTACATATATATACACACTCAGACATATACATATACACACATGTTCATAATTCATACTGTCTGCCCTTATTCATTCCTATCGCCACCCTACCACAGACGAAATAACAACCTCCTCCCCTCTCATGTGCACGAGGTAGCGCTAGGAAAAGACAACAAAGGCCACATTCGTTCATACTCAGTCTCTAGCTGTCATCAAATAATGCACCGAAACCACAGCTCCCTTTCCACATCCAGGCCCTACAGAACATTCCATGGTTTACCCCAGACTCTTCACATACCCTGGTTTAATCCATTGACAGCACGTCGACCTCGGTCTACCACACCGTTCCAGTTCACTCTATTCCTTGCACGCCTTTCATCCTCCAGCATATTCAGGCCCCGATCACTCAAAATCTTTTTAACTCCATCTTTCCACCTCCAATTTCGTCTCCCACTTCTCGTTCCCTCCACCTTTGACACATATATCATCTTTGTCAATCTTTCCTCACTCATTCTCTCCATGTGACCAAACCATTTCAAAACACCCTCTTCTGCTCTCTCAACCACGCTCTTTTTATTACCACACATCTCTCTTACCCTTACGTTACTTACTCGAACAAAACACCTCACACCACATCTTGTCCTCAAACATCTCATTTCCAGCACATCCACCCTCCTCCGCACAACTCAATCTATAGCCAACGCCTCGCAACCATATAACATTGTTGGAGCCGCTATTCCTTCAAACATACCTATTTTTTCTTTCCGAGATAATGTTCTCGACTTCCACACATTCTTCAAGGCCCTCAGAACTTTCGCCCTCTACCCCACCCTATGATTCACTTCCGCTTCCATGGTTCCATCCGCTGCCAGATCCACTCCCAGATATCTAAAACACTTCTCTTCCTCCAGTTTTTCTCCATTCAAACTTACCTCCCAGTTGACTTATCCCTCAACCCTACTGTACCTACTCACCTTGCTCTTATTCATATTTACTCTCAACTCTCTTCTTTCACACACTTTACCAAACTCAGTCACCAGCTTCTGCAGTTTCTCACCCGAATCAGCCACCAGCGCTGTATCATCAGCAAACAACAACTGACTCACTTCCCAAGCTCTCTCATCCACAACAGACTGCATACTTGCCCCTCTTTCCAAAACTCTTGCATTCACCTCCCTAACAACCCCATCCATAAACAAATTAAACAACTATGGAAAGATCACACACCCCTGCCGCAAACCGACATTCACTGAGAACCAATCACTTTCTTCTCTTACTACGTGTACACGTACCTTACATCCTCGATAAAAACTTTTCACTTTTTCTAACAACTTGCCTCCGACATCATATATTCCTAATACCTTCCACAGAGCATCTCTATCAACTCCATCATGTGCTTTCTCCAGATCCATAAATGCTACATACAAATCCATTTGCTTTTCTAAGTATTTCTCATATACATTCTTCAAAGCAAACACCTGATCCACACATCCTCTACCACTTCCAAAACCTCCTTGCCCTCTCCCAATCTGATGCTCTGTACATGCCCTCACCCTCTCAATCAATACCCTCCCATATAATTTACCAGGAATACTCAACAAACTTATACCTCTGTAATTTGAGCACTCACTCTTATCCCCTTTGCCTTTGTACAATGGCACTATGCACGCATAGTCAAGTCAATCGGGAGGTAAGTTTGAATAGAGAAAAACTGGAGGAAGTAAAGTGTTTTATATATCTGGGATTGGATCTGGCAGCGGATGGAACCATGGAAGCGGAAGTGAATCATAGGGTGGGGGCGGGGGCGAAAATCCTGGAGCCTTGAAGAATGTGTGGAAGTCGAGAACATTATCTCGGAAAGCAAAAATGGGTATGTTTGAAGGAATAGTGGTTCCAACAATGTTGTATGGTTGCGAGGCGTGGGCTATGGATAGAGTTGTGCGCAGGAGGATGGATGTGCTGGAAATGAGATGTTTGAGGACAATGTGTGGTGTGAGGTGGTTTGATCGAGTAAGTAACGTAAGGGTAAGAGAGATGTGTGGAAATAAAAAGAGCGTGGTTGAGAGAGCAGAAGAGGGTGTTTTGAAATGGTTTGGTCACATGGAGAGAATGAGTGAGGAAAGATTGACCAAGAGGATATATGTGTCGGAGGTGGAGGGAACGAGGAGAAGAGGGAGACCAAATTGGAGGTGGAAAGATGGAGTGAAAAAGATTTTGTGTGATCGGGGCCTGAACATGCAGGAGGGTGTAAGGAGGGCAAGGAATAGAGTGAATTGGAGCGATGTGGTATACAGGGGTTGACGTGCTGTCAGTGGAGTGAATCAAGGCATGTGAAGCGTCTGGGGTAAACCATGGAAAGCTGTGTAGGTATGTATATTTGCGTGTGTGGACGTGTGTATGTACATGTGTATGGGGGGGGGGGGGGGGCCATTTCTTTCGTCTGTTTCCTTGCGCTACCTCGCAAACGCGGGAGACAGCGACAAAGTATAAGAAAAAAAAAGAAAAAAAAAGAAAAATATATATATATATATATATATATATATATATATATATATATATATATATATATATATATATATATATATATATATATATATATAAGTGTATAGTTCAACAATATACAAACAAACTCTATCAATACCTCATTTTTGACTTTGTTCTTGTAGTAAGAGACGAGGGAACTTCCTCCTGTATTATCACGTCACTGTCTGAGGAGCAACTGGCCAGCGGGCTACCCACACTGGGCCAATCGCTGTCGTCAGCGGGATCCCGTATGGCTAACGAGCGGGATTGGCCATTTGGCAGTTCGTTCATAACCAATCGCTCACGGGGTCCACGAACACGCCTTCTGAGGTGTGGTTTCCTCCTGTTTATATATATATATATATATATATATATATATATATATATATATATATATATATATATATATATATATATCCGAATAAAGTGTATATGAACGCGAGCCTTGGTAGAACATACAAACCTCTACCAACCAGGATCGAACCCGGGACCCCTGTGTCAATTTCAGGAAGGCTACCGCTAGGCTATGAGCGTGGCTAATATGAAGAAACTGTTCGAATACTATGAGTCCACGGGAATATATATATATATATATATATATATATATATATATATATATATATATATATATATATATATATATATATATATATTGAAAAGAATCACAATTTTGCTCGTAATCAAGATATTCCTATGAGTCCACGGGGGAAATGTAATAGGATAAGTTGCCAAGTGCACTTTCGTGTAATAATCACATCATCAGGGGAGACACAAAAGAGAAATAGAACAGTCACTTGATATACAACGAAGAGACGTAACTAGGACGCCATTTGATAAAAAAGTGATTGTCCAAGACAGACAACGAGCGTATCATAAACTTATTATGTGAACAAGGTGAATTGTTTACAAATTTTATCAACAGTAAAGTTATCTAATTTGTATAGACCTTCACTAATATTAAGATTATAATTCTTTATGTATTTGATAATAGAAGATTCAATGATATTTCTCGTGGTAATAGAGTTAGAGTTAATAACTGAGATGGCATTACTCCAGTCAATACAATGATCATAGTTTTTAATGTGATTAGACAAGGCATTTCATTCTTGTCCCGTTCTTATTCCATATTCATGTTGCTTAAGTCTAACAGTAAGATCCTTACCAGTCTGACCAACATAAAATTTATCACAATATCTACATGGCACTTTATAGATGCATCCAGGAGAATTTTCTGGTGAGTTCCTGATTAAGATATTCTTTATAGTATTATTATTGCTAAAGGCAACATTTACATTAAAGGATTTAAGCAACATGAGAAGCAAAGTGAAATTATTATTAAAAGGGAGAACTAAAAGATTCTTGGTGTCAATGGGAGGTTTGGACTCAACTCTATAAAATGATTTCTTTGCTAACTTAAGGGATTTATCAATGAAAGATCTAGGGTACTTTAACTTAGATCCAATAGAATATATCTTCTCAAACTCATCATCAATAAACTCTGGACTGCAAATACGTAATGCCCTAAGGAACATAGATTGAAATGATGATAATTCAACTCTATCATGTTTAGTAAAAATGGATATATGAGCATACATTGGTGGGTTTTTGTATATGCTAAAATTAAACTTGTTTCCTTTCCTATGGATCACGCAATCTAAAAATGGTAACATACCATCATTATCATTTTCTACAGTAAATTTGATGGAAGGTACTGAATTGTTAAGTAAGGGGAGAATTATTTGTAAATTTTCATTTGTTGGCCAAACACAAAGAACATCATCTACATACCTAAACCAAATTGCATTAGAAGGTGAGATATCCTTTAGTAATTTTGTTTCAAAAAATTCCATATAAAGATTACTTAGTACAGGTGAAAGAGGGTTACCCATTGCCATACCAAATTTGTGAGCATAATAATCTACATTGAATTGAAATACACAGTCTTTTATGCACAATTTTATCAGTTCAGTGAAAACAAACTTTGAAACAGGTAAATGAATATCATCCAAGACTTCAAATAAATATTCGAAAAGGTCATCAAGTGGAACTTTAGTGAAAAGTGAGGAAACATCAAAGGTAACTAGTTTGAAATCAAAATTAACATTGATATTGTTTAGTTTGTTGAAAGTGAAAATAGTGGTATGTTACCATTTTTAGATTGCATGGTCCATGCGCAAGGAAACCAATTTAAGTTTAGCATATAAAGAAAACTTACCAATGTATGCTCACATATCCATTATTACTCATCTCAAAATGACAGAGTTAAATTATCATCATTCCAATCTACGTTCCTAAGGGCATTACGTATTTGCAGTCCAGAGTTTATTGATGATGAGTTTGAGAAGATATATTCTATTGGATCTAAGTTAAAGTACCCTAGATCTTTCATTGATAAATCCCTTAAGTTAGCAAAGAAATCATTTTATAGAGTTGAGCCCAAACCTCCCATTGACACCAAGAATCTTTTAGTTCTCCCTTTTAATAATAATTTTACTTTGCTTCCCATGTTGCTTAAATCCTTTAATGTAAATGTTGCCTTTAGCAACAATAATACTATAAAGAATATCTTAATCAGGAACTCACCAGAAAATTCTCCTGGATGCATCTATAAAGTGCCATGTAGAAATTGTGATAAGTTTTATGTTGGTCAGACTGGTAAGGATCTTTCTGTTAGAGTTAAGCAACATGAATATAGTATAAGAACGGGACAAGAATGAAATGCCTTGTTTAATCATGTTAAAAACTATGATTATTGTATTGACTGGAGTAACGCCATCTCAGTTATTAACTCTAACTTTCGTATCACGAGAAATATCATTGAATATTTCATTATTAGAGACACAAAGAATTATAATCATATTATTAGTGATGGTCTATACAAATTGGATAAGTACTGTTGATAAAATTTGTAAACAATTAACCTTCTCCAAATAACAAGTTTATGAACGCTCGTTGTCTGTCTTAGACAATTACATGTTCACCAAATGGCGTCCTAGCTTCGTCTCTTCGTTGTATATCAAGTGACTGTTATATTTCTCTCTTGTGTCTCCCCTGATGATGTGATTACGACACGGAAGTGCACTTGGCAACTTATCGTATTTCATTTTCCTCCTGGACTCATAGGAATATACTTGATAGTGCGCAAAATTGTGATCCTTTCCAATATATATATATATATATATATATATATATATATATATATATATATATATATATATATATATATATATATATATATATATATATATATATAAGTGGATAGTTCAACTCTAAACTTTATAATAAACACAAATTCTATCAGTACCTCATTTTATACTTTGTTCTTGTAGTAAGAGACGAGGGCCTTCCTCCTGTATTATCACGTCACTGTCTGAGGAGCAACTGGCCAGCGGGCTACCCACACTGGGCCAATCGCTGTCGTCAGCGGGATTCCGTATGGCTAACGAGCGGGATTGGCCATTTGGCAGTTCGTTCATAACCAATCGCTCACGGGGTCCACGAACACGCCTTCTGAGGTGTGGTTTCCTCCTGTTTATATATATATATATATATATATATATATATATATATATATATATATATATATATATATATATATATATATATTTATATATCCGAATAAAGTGTATATGAACGCGAGCCTTGGTAGAACATACAAACCTCTACCAACCAGGATCGAACCCGGGACCCCTGTGTTAAATTCAGGAAGGCTACCGCTAGGCTATGAGCGTGGCTAATATGAAGAAACTGTTCGAATACTATGAGTCCACGGGAATATATATATATATATATATATATATATATATATATATATATATATATATATATATATATATATATATATATATATATATATTGAAAAGAATCACAATTTTGCTCGTAATCAAGATATTCCTATGAGTCCACGGGGGGAAATGAAACAGGATAAGTTGCCAAGTGCACTTTCGTGTAATAATCACATCATCAGGGGAGACACAAGAGAGAAATAGAACAGTCACTTGATATACAACGAAGAGACGTAACTAGGACGCCATTTGATAAAAAAGTAATTGTCCAAGACAGACAACGAGCGTATCATAAACTTATTATGTGAACAAGGTGAATTGTTTACAAATTTTATCAACAGTAAAGTTATCTAATTTGTATAGACCTTCACTAATATTAAGATTATAATTCTTTATGTATTTGATAATAGAAGATTCAATGATATTTCTCGTGGTAATGGAGTTAGAGTTAATAACTGAGATGGCATTACTCCAGTCAATACAATGATCATAGTTTTTAATGTGATTAGACAAGGCATTTCATTCTTGTCCCGTTCTTATACCATATTCATGTTGCTTTAGTCTAACAGTAAGATCCTTACCAGTCTGACCAACATAAAATTTATCACAATATCTACATGGCACTTTATAGATGCATCCAGGAGAATTTTCTGGTGAGTTCCTGATTAAGATATTCTTTATAGTATTATTGTTGCTAAAGGCAACATTTACATTAAAGGATTTAAGCAACATGAGAAGCAAAGTGAAATTATTATTAAAAGGGAGAACTAAAAGATTCTTGGTGTCAATGGGAGGTTTGGACTCAACTCTATAAAATGATTTCTTTGCTAACTTAAGGGATTTATCAATGAAAGATCTAGGGTACTTTAACTTAGATCCAATAGAATATATCTTCTCAAACTCATCATCAATAAACTCTGGACTGCAAATACGTAATGCCCTAAGGAACATAGATTGAAATGATGATAATTCAACTCTATCATGTTTAGTAAAAATGAATATATGAGCATACATTGGTGGTTTTTTGTATATGCTAAAATTAAACTTGTTTCCTTTCCTATGGATCACGCAATCTAAAAATGGTAACATACCATCATTATCATTTTCTACAGTAAATTTGATGAAAGGTACTAAATTGTTAAGTAAGGGGAGAAATATTTGTAAATTTTCATTTGTTGGCCAAACACAAAGAACATCATCTACATACCTAAACCAAATTGCATTAGAAGGTGAGATATCCTTTAGTAATTTTGTTTCAAAAAATTCCATATAAAGATTACTTAGTACAGGTGAAAGAGGGTTACCCATTGCCATACCAAATTTGTGAGCATAATAATCTACATTGAATTGAAATACACAGTCTTTTATACACAATTTTATCAGTTCAGTGAAAACAAACTTTGAAACAGGTAAATGAATATCATCCAAGACTTCAAATAGATATTCGAAAAGGTCATCAAGTGGAACTTTAGTGAAAAGTGAGGAAACATCAAAGGTAACTAGTTTGAAATCAAAATTAACATTGATATTGTTTAGTTTGTTGAAAGTGAAAATAGTGGTATGTTACCATTTTTAGATTGCATGGTCCATGCGCAAGGAAACCAATTTAAGTTTAGCATATAAAGAAAACTTACCAATGTATGCTCACATATCCATTATTACTCATCTCAAAATGACAGAGTTAAATTATCATCATTCCAATCTATGTTCCTTATGGCATTACGTATTTGCAGTCCAGAGTTTATTGATGATGAGTTTGAGAAGATATATTCTATTGGATCTAAGTTAAAGTACCCTAGATCTTTCATTGATAAATCCCTTAAGTTAGCAAAGAAATCATTTTATAGAGTTGAGCCCAAACCTCCCATTGACACCAAGAATCTTTTAGGTCTCCCTTTTGATGATGATTTCACTTTACTTCCCATGTTGCTTAAATCCTTTAATGTAAATGTTGCCTTTAACAACAATAGTACTATAAAGAATATCTTAATCAGGAATTCACCAGAAAATTCTCCTGGGTGCATCTATAAAGTGCCATGTAGAAACTGCGATAAGTTTTATGTTGGTCAGACTGGTAAGGATCTTTCTGTTAGACTTAAGCAACATAAATATAGTATAAGAACGGGACAAGAATGAAATGCCTTGTTTAATCACGTTAAAAACTATGATTATTGTATTGACTGGAGAAATGCCATCTCAGTTATTAACTCTAAGTCCAGTACCACGAGAAATATCATTGAATCTTCTATTATTAGATACACAAGAATTATAATCATATTATTAGTGATGGTCTATACAAATTGGATAACTATTGTTGATAAAATTTGTAAACTATTCACCTTCTTGTCCACATAATAAGTTTATGATACGCTAGTTGTCTGTCTTAGATAATCACTTGTTTACTAGATGGCGTCCTAGCTACGTCTCTTCGTTTTATATCAACTGTCTTATATTTCTCTCTTGTGTCTTCCCTGATGATGTGATTATTACACGAATGAGCACTTAGCAACTTATCGCGTTTCATTTTCCTCGTGGACTCATAGGAATACACTTGATAGTGCTCAAAATTGTGATCCTTTCCAATATATATATATATATATATATATATATATATATATATATATATATATATATATATATATATATATATATATATATATATATGTATATATATATATATATATATATATATATATATATATATATATATATATATATATATATATATATATATATATATATATATCCCTGATGATACAGCGCTGGTGGCTGATTCATGTGAGAAACTGCAGAAGCTGGTGACTGAGTTTGGTAAAGTGTGTGGAAGAAGAAAGTTAAGAGTAAATGTGAATAAGAGCAAGGTTATTAGGTACAGTAGGGTTGAGGGTCAAGTCAATTGGGAGGTGAGTTTGAATGGAGAAAAACTGGAGGAAGTGAAGTGTTTTAGATATCTGGGAGTGGATCTGGCAGCGGATGGAACCATGGAAGCGGAAGTGGATCATAGGGTGGGGAAGGGGGCGAAAATTCTGGGGGCCTTGAAGAATGTGTGGAAGTCGAGAACATTATCTCGGAAAGCAAAAATGGGTATGTTTGAAGGAATAGTGGTTCCAACAATGTTGTATGGTTGCGAGGCGTGGGCTATGGATAGAGTTGTGCGCAGGAGGATGGATGTGCTGGAAATGAGATGTTTGAGGACAATGTGTGGTGTGAGGTGGTTTGATCGAGTGAGTAACGTAAGGGTAAGAGAGATGTGTGGAAATAAAAAGAGCGTGGTTGAGAGAGCAGAGGAGGGTGTTTTGAAGTGGTTTGGGCACATGGAGAGAATGAGTGAGGAAAGATTGACCAAGAGGATATATGTGTCGGAGGTGGAGGGAACGAGGAGAAGAGGGAGACCAAATTGGAGGTGGAAAGATGGAGTGAAAAAGATTTTGTGTGATCGGGGCCTGAACATGCAGGAGGGTGAAAGGAGGGCAAGGAATAGAGTGAATTGGAGCGATGTGGTATACCGGGGTTGACGTGCTGTCAGTGGATTGAATCAAGGCATGTGAAGCGTCTGGGGAAAACCATGGAAAGCTGTGTAGGTATGAATATTTGCGTGTGTGGACGTATGTATATACATGTGTATGGGGGGGGGGGGGTTGGGCCATTTCTTTCGTCTGTTTCCTTGCGCTACCTCGCAAACGCGGGAGACAGCGACAAAGTATAAAAAAAAAAAAAAAAATATATATCCCTGGGGATAGGGGAGAAAGAATACTTCCCACGCATTCCTCACGTGTCGTAGAAGGCGACTAAAGGGGACGGAGCGGGGGGCTAGAAACCCTCCCCTCCTTGTATTTTAACTTTCAAAAAGGGGAAAAGAAGAAGGAGTTACGCGGAAACTACTCATCCTCCTCGAAGGCCCAGATTGGGGTGTCTAAATGTGTGTGGATGTTACCAAGATGAGAAAAAAGGAGAGTTAGGTAGTATGTTTGAGGAAAGGAACCTGGATGTTTTGGCTCTGAGTGAAACGAAGCTAAAGGGTAAAGGGGAAGAGTGGTTTGGGAATGTCTTGGGAGTAAAGTCAGGGGTTAGTGAGAGGACAAGAGCAAGGGAAGGAGTAGCACTACTCCTGAAACAGGAGTGGTGGGAGTATGTGATAGAGTGTAAGAAAGTAAATTCTAGATTGATATGGGTAAAACTGAAAGTTGATGGAGAGAGATGGGTGATTATTGGTGCATATGCACCTGGGCATGAGAAGAAAGATCATGAGAGGTAAGTGTTTTGGGAGCAGTTAAGTGTGTGTATTAGTAGTTTTGATGCACGAGACCGGGTTATAGTGATAGGTGATTTAAATGCAAAGGTGAGTAATGTGGCAGTTGAGGGAATAATTGGTGTAGATAGGGTGTTCTGTGTTGTAAATGGAAATGGTGAAGAGCTTGTAGATTTGTGTGCTGAGAAAGGACTGGTGATCGGGAATACCTGGTTTAAAAAGAGAGATATACATAAGTATACGTATGTAAGTAGGAGACATGGCCAGAGAGCGTTATTGGATTACGTGTTAATTGACAGGCGTGCGAAAGAGAGACTTTTGGATGTTAATGTGCTGAGATGTGCAACTGGAGGGATGTCTGATCATTATCTTGTGGAGGCGAAGGTGAAGATTTGTAGAGGTTTTCAGAAAAGACGAGAGAATATTGGGGTGAGGAGAGTGGTGAGAGTAAGCGAGCTAGGAAAGGAGACTTGTGTGAGGAAGTACCAGGAAAGACAGAGTACCGAATGGGTAAAGGTGAGAACAAAGGAGGTAAGGGAAGTGGGGGAGGAATGGGATGTATCTAGGGAATCAGTGATGGATTGCGCAAAAGATGCTTTTGGCATGAGAAGCGTGGGAGGTTGGCAGATTAGAAAGGGTAGTGAGTGGTGGGATGAAGAAGTAAGATTATTAGTGAAAGAGAAGAGAGAGGCATTTGGACGACTTTTGCAGGCAGATAATGCAAATGAGTGGGAGATGTATAAAAGAAAGAGGCAGGAGGTCAAGAGAAAGGTGCAAGAGGTGAAAGGAAGGGCAAATGAGAGTTGGAGTGAGAGTGTATCATTAAATTTTAGGGAGAATAAAAAGATGTTTTGGAAGGAGGTAAATAAAGTGCGTAAGACAAGGGAACAAATGGTAACTTCAGTGAAGGGGGTTAATGGGGAGGTGATAACAAGTAGTGGTGATGTGAGAAGGAGATGGAGTGAGTATTTCGAAGGTTTGTTGAATGTGTTTGATGATAGAATTGCAGATATAGGGTGTTTTGGTCGAGGTGGTGTGTGAAGTGAGAGGGTTAGGGAAAATGATTTGGTGAACAGAGAAGAGGTAGTAAAAGCTTTGCAGAAGATGGAAGCCGGCAAGGCAGCGGGTTTGGATGGTATTGCAATGGAATTTATTAAAAAGGGGGTGACTGTGTTGTTGACTGGTTGGTAAGGATATTTAATGTATGTATGACTCATGGTGAGGTGCCTGATGATTGGCGGAATGCGTGCATAGTTCCATTGTACAAAGGCAAAGGGGATAAGAGTGAGTGCTCAAATTACAGAGGTATAAGTTTGTTGAGTATTCCTGGTAAATTATATGGGAGGGTATTGATTGAGAAGGTGAAGGCATGTACAGAGCATCAGATTGGGGAAGAGCAGTGTGGTTTCAGAAGTGGTAGATGATGTGTGGATCACGTGTTTGCTTTGAAGAATTTTTATTTTGCTTTGTCGCTGTCTCCCGCGTTAGCGAGGTAGCGCAAGGAAACTAGACGAAAGAATGGCCCAACCCACCCACATACACATGTGCATACATACACGTTCACACACGCAAATATACATACCTATACATCTCAACATACACACACATATATATATATATATATGTATATATATATATATATATATATATATATATATATATATATATATATATATATATATATATATATATATATATATATATATATATATATATATATATATATATATACACACACAGACATAAATATATATACACATGTACATAATCCATAATATCTGCCTTTATTCATTCCCATCGCCACCTCGCCACACATGAAATAACAACACCCTCCCCCCTCATGTGTGCGAGTTAGCGCTAGGAAAAGACAACAAAGGCCCCATTCGTTCACACTCAGTCTCTAGCTGTCATGTAATAATGCACCGAAACCACAGCTCCCTTTCCACATCCAGGCCCTACAGAACTTTCCATGGTTTACCCTAGACGCTTCACATGCCCTGGTTCAATCCATTGACAGCACGTCGACCATGGTGTACCACATTGTTCCAATTCACTCTATTCCTTGCAAGCCTTTCACCCTCCTGCATGTTCAGGCCCCGATCGCCCAAATCTTTTTCACTCCATCCTTCCACCTCCAATTTGGTCTCCCACTTCTTTCCTGTGTTCTCTAATTTTCTCAGTATTATCCTACCATTAAATAGATATATTTACAGACCTTGATCTTTAACCTCGTAATTTTCCTGAAGATCAAATCCTTCGCACAACTGACTTACTCATCACAAGAAAAAGGAAGCCACTAGATGTGGCACAAATCAAAACAACTTTGGTTACTGAGTGATGTCCATGTAAAATGGCACTGTAATGTTTTGAAAACACTTTAATTGTTGCAAAGGAAGGTGTGAAGCGTCATCTTTAATTCTCCGATTATACATACACGTAAATAAGGATACAAAACAAAAGAAAACATGGTGTTAACTAAACCAAATATTAGAGACATTCATGGACATCAAAATAAGATGAAAATGTGAAGGTTATGAATCTCAGAAAAATTAGAGGTTAAAGAATGATTAGAACCTCTGAAAATGTCACTTAACTATGTATATTCAAAATGTTTGGTAGAAATATACAAAAAATAATGTCATGTTGATGACAGCTAGAGACTGAGTGTGAACAAATGTGGCCTTTGTTGTCTTTTCCTAGCGCTACCTCGCACACATGAGGGGGGAGGGGGCTTGTTATTCCATGTGTGGTGAGGTGGCGATGGGAATGAATAAGGGCAGCAAGTATGAATTATGTACATGCGTATATGTGTATATGTCTATGTATGTATACATATGTATACGTTTAAATGTATAGGTATGTATGTGTTCATGTGTGCACGTATGTATATACATGTGTATGTGGGTGGGTTGGGCCATTCTTTTGTCTGTTTACTTGCGCTACCTTGCTAAACGGGAGACAGCGACAAAGTATATTGAATATGAATAAATAAAACATTTCAACGTATACATACATAAACATACACACACATATACATATATACACATGTACATATTCATACTTGCTGCCTTCATCCATTCCTGTCGTCATCTCGCCACATATGAAATAGCATCCCTCCCCCCTGAGGTAGTGCTAGAAAAGGACAAAAAAAAAAAAAAAGGGCCACATTTGTTCACACTCAGTCTCTAGCTGTCATGTGTAATGCACCGAAACCACAGCTCCCTTTCCACATCCAGGCGCCACAAAACTTTTCATGGTTTACCCCAGACGCTTCACAAGCCCTGGTTCAATCCATTGATAGGACGTCGACCCCGGTATATCACATCGTTCCAATTCATTCTATTCCTTGCAAGCCTTTCACCCTCCTGTATATTCAGGCCGCGATCGCTCAAAATCTTTTTCTCTCCATTCTTCCACCTCCAATTTGGTCTCTCGCTTCTCCTCGTTCGCTCTACCTTTGAAACATATATCTTCTTGTCAATCTTTCCTCACTCATTCTCTCCATGTGACCAAACCATTTCAACACATCCTCTAATGCTCTCTCAACCACTCTTTTTATTTCCACACATCTCTCGTACCCTATTATTACTTACTCGATCAAACCACCTCACACCACATGTTCTCCTCAAACATCTCATTTCCAACACGTCCACCCTCCTCCACACAACCCTATCTATAGAACATGCCTCACAACCATATACCATTGTTGGAATCACTAATCCTTTAAACATACCCATTTTTGCTCTCTGAGATAACGTTCTTGCCTTCCACATATTCTTCAATGCTCCCAGAACCTTCGCCCCTCCCCCACCCTGTGACTCGCTTCCACTTCATAGTTCCATCCGCTGCTAAATTCACACTTCATTTCTTCCAGTTTTTCTCCATTCAAACTTATCTCCTAATTAACTTTTCCCCAACCCTACTGAAACTAATAACCTTGCTTTTATTCACATTTACTCTCAACTTTCTTCTTTCATGCACATTACCAAACTCAGTCACCAACTTCTGCGCTATATCATCAGTGAACAACAACTGACTCACTTCCCAAGCCCTCTCATCCACAACAGACTGCATACTTGCCCCTCTCTCCAAAACTCTTGCATTCACCTCCCTAACCACCCCATCCATAAACAAATAAAACAACCAGGGAGACATCACACACCCCTGCCGCAAACCTACATTCACTGAGAACCAATCACTTTCCTCTCTTCCTACACGTACACATGCCTTACACCCTCGATAAAAACTTTTCACTGCTTCTAACAACTTGCCTCCCACACCATATATTCTTAATACCTTCCACAGAGCATCTCTATCAACTCTATCATATGCCTTCTCCAGATCCATAAATGCTACATACAAATTCATCAGTTTTTCTGTCTACATGAATATGAAAAATTTGTGACAACAGCTTGTAGGTGGTAACCATAGCAATCACTTAAATTCCAAATAGTAACAGGAATAAGTTAGTGGAAAATATCAGCAGGAACATAAGATTCTCATAAATTTCTGTTGATTCTTTATGTGCTTTATCTACAATCATGTTCAGCAATCCTATGCTATCATTAATACATATATAGTCTATCCACTACCACCTTATCAATTATCAAGGAATGTTATAGTACACTAAGTCTTGCACTACAAATTACATATATTCTGTTCTCTGAAAGATACAGTACCTTTATAAAATACCAGCTCTCAGCATTCAAGGCTAGTTTTGTTCTGTAGGTAAACTTCTTGCTGATAAAAAGCTCCAGTTTACAAGTAATACAGAATTTACGTAAACCTCCGAGTAAACAATATATCAATAGACCCTTAGTATAAGTGATATAGGCTGGAATGATTTGAAGAATTATTTCTATCTTGAGAATGCTATGTAAATGAGTAGGGTTTGCTATGTTTCAAGACACTGAGGAGCAGACGTACGTGAAATACTATTAAAAATCATGAGATTCTTTAAAAAAAAATCTCAGTTAGAATATATTTTCTAAATAAGAAAAGCCCAATTCACTCTCCAATTCTATATCCATAGATATAAGGTGATTTAGTTTGGCAATGCTAGTGTGCTAGTGTGTAAACCTAGACGTAAAGCATTATGTTCTATTGCACAATGTTAAGTTTGGTGAGAATAGTTAAGGTTATTTAGCTCATAGAAAATGTGGGGCTGACTAATGTAAAAGTACGTATAACACTTGAAAAAGCTAAAAGAACACATGAGAAACGCAACGAACAACCCCAGTCGTGGTGCTGAAATAATTTTGCAAGACCTTACAAAATACGGTGTTGTATGATGAGAACGGAGACTGTGAAACAAAACCACATATCTACACTAAAAAACCAATTCTGAAATTACATGAATTTCATGACATCTGTTCTTCCTACTGTATTAAAGGTGTATTTCAGTGCCTCTACAGCATTGAAAAAAGTTAAAACCTGAGTTTTTTTGGGGGAGGAGTTACATGAAGATTTCTTTGGCTCTTGAGATTTCTAGTTGCCTTAAACTTATTTCTACTCTGGATTCCTCTCAAATATCATCATCATTATTATCATAGCATTAACGATTGTGAGATAAAGCATAATGTTTCAAATCGGATCCTCCTCTAGTTAGACAGACTCAAATACGACTCACATGTGTGGCTACGCGTTTCTTTCTAACCCACATGTTACTTCCATGGTGACTCTAAAGTAGAATTTCGACTGAATATTTAATTTTTTTTTTTCTCTTTTAGAGAACGGAAGTGTAAGGAGTACAGTGATAGGCGTTACCTTAAACCTTACTTTTAAAGGCTTGATACATTCCGTTTTTCCTTCTTTTGGAAAATTAAAAAGAAAATAAAAACGAGAGGGGAGGATTTCCAGCCCCCCGCTCCCTCCCCTTTTAGTCGCCTTCTACGACACGCAGGGAATACGTGGCAAGTATTCTTAATCTCCTGTCCCCAAAGAAGAAACAGAGAGTGAACAGAGAAGGGAGCCAGGTGAGGATATTCATTCAGAGGCCCAGTCCTCTGTTCTTAACGCTACATTATTAACGCGGGAAATGGCGAATAGTTTGAAAAAAAAAAACATTCCATTTTTATCTCATTGACTCTTGATGGTGCTACTGTGAGGAATATATAAGAGTGTGTGCGTGTGAGAGAGATTTTTCTTTCATGCCAACAATAAAAACCAAAACCAAAAATAAAACCCAAACTGGCTAAGAGGACTTGTGGTTTTCTTGTACTTACGCTCAAGTTACACATCAAACCGACAACACCAACATAAAAATGAAAACATTATCCACGTTTCTTACTCATCAGGAAGACCAGGAAACCATTAAATGCTCAAGAAAAACAAGGAAAAGGAGAGTAAACATCATTTGTTTACAAGTCACACGAGCTGAGCTGCCACATGGCAGGGACCCCAAAGGTAAATAAACATTGAGGGATCACAATTATAAAGTCGCGAAAGTTTACAAGTTCACATATTTCATATATTACCACAATGTTTGAGGACAATATGTGGTGTGAGGTGGTTTGATCGAGTAAGTAACGTAAGGGTAAGAGAGATGTGTGGAAATAAAAAGAGCGTGGTTGAGAGAGCAGAAGAGGGTGTTTTGAAATGGTTTGGGCACATGGAGAGAATGAGTGAGGAAAGATTGACCAAGAGGATATATGTGTCGGAGGTGGAGGGAACGAGGAGATTGGGAGACCAAATTGGAGATGGAAAGATGGAGTGAAAAAGATTTTGAGTGATCGGGGCCTGAACATGCAAGAGGGTAAGAGGCGGGCAAAGGATAGAGAGAATTGGAACAATGTGGTATACCGGGGTCGATGTGCTGTCCATGGATTGAACCAGGGCATGTGAAGCGTCTGGAGGTAAACCACAGCATTCCGCCAATCCTCAGGCGCTTCACCATGAACCAGACATACACTGAATATCCTCACCAACCAGCCTAAGTCAGATGCGAAGTGTATCGACCAATCCCAAGGGGTGGATGAAAAGCTGGGTTGACTGTAGACCGATTCCTGCTACTAGAACTCGATCCTATGTGTTTGACTGTGAACGGTCCCTGAATGCGTCACGGTCAGGAACGCTAACCCTTGTAACTTCCTCTTTCTCTTATACATCTCCCAATCATTCGCACTCCTTCCCTGTACCTTCCTTTTTCTCTTATACATCTCCCAATCATTCGCACTCCTTCCCTGTACCTTCCACTTTCTCTTACACATCTCCCAATCATTCGCACTTCTTCCCTGTAAGTACAGTCTGAACACCTCTCGTTTCTCTTCCACTAACAACTTTACTTCTTCATTCCACCACTCACTACCCTTTCTAATCTGCCCACCTCCTACCTTTCTCATGCCACATTCATCCTCTGCACATTATGGTATTAACACAGGACACTAAGACATCACTGTCACTAGAGAACATTACGGTATTACTAATAACAGAGATGTTATAATGTTATAATGTTATGATGTTATTTTCATTAGTGACAGCCAAAGATGTGAGATAAAGATGAAATGTCATTAAGTGCTAATTGTCACATGCGTTGCCAAATGAGTTGAACATGTTATCTTTCCATGAAGAAGGGGATTCAAATTTGCAGAGGAAATAATAAAACAAATATGATGATTTACCTTCAAGTATTAATTATACATGATAATGATAACTATATGGCATTAATGTTGAAGTTGATGTGTGGCAAATGGAGAGGTTATCATTTGAGGATCTGCTGCTTCTTCCAGCACACTGGAAGTATGGGTTGGTTCCAGTTCCAGCACACTGGAAGTATGGGTAAGTTCCAGTTCCAGCACACTGGAAGTATGGATAAGTTCCAGCACACTGGAAGAATGGGTAAGTTCCAGCACACTGGAAGTATGGATAAGTTCCAGCACACTGGAAGAATGGGTTTGTTCCAGTTCCAGCACACTGGAAGTATGGGTAAGTTCCAGTTCCAGCACACTGGAAGTATGGGTAAGTTCCAGTTCCAGCACACTGGAAGTATGGGTAAGTTCCAGTTCCAGCACACTGGAAGTATGGGTAAGTTCCAGTTCCAGCACACTGGAAGTATGGGTAAGTTCCAGTTCCAGCACACTGGAAGTATGGCTTTGTTCCAGTTCCAGCACACTAGAAGTATGGGTAAGTTCCAGTTCCAGCACACTGGAAGTATGGATAAGTTCCAGCACACTGGAAGAATGGGTAAGTTCCAGTTCCAGCACACTGGAAGTATGGGTTGGTTCCAGTTCCAGCACACTGGAAGTATGGGTAAGTTCCAGTTCCAGCACACTGGAAGTATGGGTAAGTTCCAGCACACTGGAAGAATGGGTAAGTTCCAGTTCCAGCACACTGGAAGTATGGGTTGGTTCCAGTTCCAGCACACTGGAAGTATGGGTAAGTTCCAGTTCCAGCACACTGGAAGTATGGGTAAGTTCCAGCACACTGGAAGAATGGGTAAGTTCCAGTTCCAGCACACTGGAAGTATGGGTTGGTTCCAGTTCCAGCACACTGGAAGTATGGGTTTGTTCCAGCACACTGGAAGTATGGGTAAGTTCCAGCACACTGGAAGAATGGGTAAGTTCCAGTTCCAGCACACTGGAAGTATGGGTTGGTTCCAGTTCCAGCACACTGGAAGTATGGGTAAGTTCCAGCACACTGGAAGAATGGGTAAGTTCCAGTTCCAGCACACTGGAAGTATGGGTTGGTTCCAGTTCCAGCACACTGGAAGTATGGGTAAGTTCCAGTTCCAGCACACTGGAAGTATGGGTAAGTTCCAGCACACTGGAAGAATGGGTAAGTTCCAGTTCCAGCACACTGGAAGAATGGGTAAGTTCCAGTTCCAGCACACTGGAAGTATGGGTTGGTTCCAGTTCCAGCACACTGGAAGTATGGGTAAGTTCCAGTTCCAGCACACTGGAAGTATGGGTAAGTTCCAGTTCCAGCACACTGGAAGTATGGGTAAGTTCCAGCACACTGGAAGAATGGGTAAGTTCCAGTTCCAGCACACTGGAAGTATGGGTTGGTTCCAGTTCCAGCACACTGGAAGTATGGGTTTGTTCCAGTTCCAGCACACTGGAAGTATGGGTAAGTTCCAGTTCCAGCACACTGGAAGTATGGGTAAGTTCCAGCACACTGGAAGAATGGGTAAGTTCCAGTTCCAGCACACTGGAAGTATGGGTTGGTTCCAGTTCCAGCACACTGGAAGTATGGGTTTGTTCCAGTTCCAGCACACTGGAAGTATGGGTTTGTTCCAGTTCCAGCACACTGGAAGTATGGGTAAGTTCCAGTTCCAGCACACTGGAAGTATGGGTAAGTTCCAGTTCCAGCACACTGGAAGTATGGGTCTGTTCCAGCACACTGGAAGGATAGGTTATGTTAGGTTAGGTTAGGTTAGGTTAGGTTAGGCTAGGTTAGGTTAGGTTAGGTTAGGTTAGGTTAGGTTAGGTGACTTCCCATGTCCTCTGTATTCACAGTGTGTCTGGCACCACAGTCCTTTCCAGCAGGAAGACAAGAAGAGAGAGGACCCAGCCGATGCTGGTGACCAAGAAGATGCCCTGCATGTGTTCCAGGCTCAGGGGAATGACTCCATCCACCACCAAGGGCGTCTCCTCCACCTTGACGCCCTTGCTCTCGCCTCCAACCACTTCCTTCTGAAGACGAGACGCATAAATCAATCATTGCCCTCAAGGTTATCAGTAAGTACTACATCAAGTGGACTGCTGGGACCCACTGCAATATATGAATAAATAGATAAATAAATAAGATAATTATGTGATGAGATAAATGAAACGTTTGTTGAGTACCTCTGTTGAGTGCCTCTGTTGAGTGCCTCTGTTGAGTGCCTCTGTTTTTAAGTGCCTCTGTTGAGTGCCTCTGTTTTTAAGTGCCTCTGTTTGTTGTGTGCCTCTGTTTGTTGTGTGCCTCTGCTGAGTGCTTCTGTTTTTAAGTGCCTCTGTTTGTTGAGTGACTCTGTTAAGTGCCTCTGTTGAGTGCCTCTGTTGAGTGGCTCTGTTAAGTGCCTCTGTTTGTTGAGTGCCTCTGTTTGTTAAGTGCCTCTGTTTGTTGAGTGCCTCTATCTGTTGAGTGCCTTTGTTTCTTGGGTGCCTCTGTTTCTTGAGTGCCTCGTCTTACCTCATGGGCAGCAGCTTGTCTGAGGGACTCAATGAAGTAATGCCTCTTTAAGCCACTTTGCTGTAACCACCCTATCACTTGGTCCAGCTTTCGCTTTAGTGGAAAGTGAAGTTTCAAACCCATTCCGATGCTGTAGGGTGCATAGCTTTCCTGCAATACATCATACATATATGAATATATTTGACATAATGGCCTCCAATACTCTATTGGATCCAAGTTAAAGGATCGTAGATCTTTCATTGATAAATCCCTTGGGTTGGCAAAGAAATTATATTATGGAACTAAACCCAAACCTCCCTTTGACATCAAGAATGATTTAGTTCTTCCTTTTTGATGATTATTTTACTTTACTTCCCATATAGATTAAATATTCTAATGTAAATGTTGCCTTCAGCAACAATAATACTATCAAGAATATCGTAATCAAAAACTCACCAGAAAGTTCTGCAGGATGCATCTATAAAGTGCCATGTAGAAATTGTGATAAATTTTATGTTGGTCAGACTGGTAAGGATCTTTCTGTTAGACTTAAGCAACATAAATACAGTATAAGAACGGGACAAGAATCAAATGCCTTGTTTAATCATGTTAAAAACTATGATCATTGTATTGACTGGAGTAATGCCATCTCAGTTGTCAACTCCAACTTTGTAACATGAGAAATATTGAATCTTCTATCATCAAATAAACAAGAGATTGTAACATTACTTCTAGTGAAGGTCTATGCAAATTGGATAACTTTTTTGTTGATAAATTTTGTAAACAGTTCCCTTTCTTGTCCAAATTGTAGATTTATGATACGCTTTTTGTCAGACTTCAACACACCCGACCTACATTCCGGTAGCAACTTGTTTACCAAATGGTGTCGTAGCTTCGTCTCTTCGTTGTATATCAAGTGACTGTTATATTTCTCTTTTGTGTCCCCCCTGATGATGTGATTATTACACGAAAGTGCACTTGGCAACTTATCGTGTTTCATTCCCCCCGTGGACTCATAGCAATATACTTGATCACGCGCTCAACTGTGATCCTTTGCAATATTTTCTTTTTTCATACACATTCGCCATTTCCCGCGTCAGAGAGGTAGCGTTAAGAACAGAGAAGTGAGCCTGAGAGGGGAAAATCCTCACTTGGCCACCTTCTCTGGTGTGTTCAAGGGGATTAGTGGGTGGCCTTCTTCGCTTGGAAGGGATAGAAATGGAACTGTGGCCACGGGACACTGGAGGGAAGAAATTGTATTTGAATACTATTGATATATTGAAGCGGCCTCATGTTCACTAGGATATTCCCGAGTGGGGCCAAATTATGAACATTGTAGCAATGATGAACATTGTAACGTTGATGAACATTGTAATGATGAT
The DNA here is from genome assembly GCF_036320965.1 of Panulirus ornatus. Lineage (NCBI taxonomy): Eukaryota > Metazoa > Arthropoda > Malacostraca > Decapoda > Palinuridae > Panulirus > Panulirus ornatus. The sequence continues at coordinate 11,070,575 of NC_092268.1, forward strand.
GAACATTGTAATGATGATGAACATTGTAGCAATGATGAACATTGTAACGTTGATGAACATTGTAATGATGATGAACATTGTAGCAATGATGAACATTGTAGCAATGATGAACATTGTAGCAATTATGATCATTGTAGTGATGATGAACAATATAACGATGATGAACATTGTAACAATGATGATCATTGTACTTGAAGATTTGACAGTATAGAAGTCAGGAGAAAATTACCCTGGGTCAGTTTACGATTTGGAAAGCAAGCCTTCCCCTCTCCTCCCTTCCTTCTCGCCAACCCCGAAGCCAACAGATGGCGTTCCTCACAAAGGAGGTTTGCCTTTGAGGCCACAAGTATTCCAGGAATGGATAGATTAACACACATTGTCAGAGAAGATGGAATGGGGCGTGAAAACATGATTTTTATTAAGAAAAAACACCCCCCCCCCCTTCCCCCTGGGAGCCGACCAAACTTCCCAAGCCGGACGCATTTCTGGTCTGGCAACAGAAAATCTGTGTTTTTCTGTCTCTTTTTATCTCTATCTATCAGTACCATAATCATCCATCTATTCATTTTCAGACGAGTTCTCAAATGGAAAGTTACGTCTTATCTTTATCATCTCTTGTGCAGTAGATGATATCAAAACATACCGCTGAAAAGGAACATTCTCAAATTTATCACTATGTACAAATTCCATGTTAAATTCCATGTTAATTCCTGGAATGTTAATTGTCACTAACCTTCATTATCCTCATGGCAGAGACGCCCCTGTGTGAAAACCTATTCTTGATGAAGTATTCCAATGTAATGTAATGGCCTAGGTACACAGCTTTGCCCTCCAGTATATAGGGAAACACGTCTTCCCAGTTGCTATAACTTTTGTAGACGTGAATGAGTCCCTGTAATTTAAGTTAGGTTAAGTTAGGTTACGTTAATTTAGGTTAGGTTAGGTTACGTTAGGTTAGGTTAGGTTAGGCTGGGTTAAGTTTGGTTAGTTTAGGTTAGGTAGAGTGGTAGCGCAAGGAAACAGACGGGAGAATGGCCCAACTCACCCAAATTCACACGTATATACTTACACGACCAAAAATGCACATATACATACCTATATATTTCAACGTATATATATATATACAACGTTTATATATATACATACCCGGACATATACATATATACACATGTACATAGATCATACTTGCTGCCTTTATTCATTCCCGTCGCCACCCCGCCACACATGAAAAGACAACCCACTCCCCACGCATGGGCGCGAAGTAGCGCTAGGAAAAGACAACAAAGGCCACATTCCTTCATACTCAGTCTCTAGCTGTCATGTAATAATGCACTGAAACCACAGCTCCCTTTCCACATCCAGGGCCCACACAACTTCCCATGGTTTACCCCAGATGCTTCACATGCCCTGGTTCAATCCATTGACAGCACGTCGACCCCGTTATACCACATCGTTCCAATTCACTCTATTCCGTGCACGCTTTTCACTCTCCTGCATATTCAGGCCCCGATCACTCAAAATCTTTTTCACTTCATTTTTCCACCTCCAATTTGGTCTCCCACTTCTCCTCGTTCCCTCCACCTCTGACATATATCCTCTTTGTCAATCTTTCCACACTCATTCTCTCCATGTGACCAAACCATTCCAAAGCACCCTCTTCTGCTCTCTCAACCACACTCTTTTTATTACCACACATCTCTCTTACCCTTTTGTCACTTGCTCGATCAAACCACCTCACACCACATATTGTCCTCAAACATCTCATTTCCAACACATCCACCCTCCTCCGCACAACTCTATCTATAGCCCACGCCTCGCTACCATATAACATTGCTGGAACCACTATTCCTTCAAACATACCCATTTTTGCTTTCCGAGATAATGTTCTCGACTTCCACACATTCTTCAAGGCTCCCAGAACTTTCACCCCCTCCCCCACCCTGTGACTCACTTCCGCTTCCATTGGTCCATCCGCTGGCTGCCAAATCCGCTCCCAGATATCTAAAACACTTCACTTCCTCCAGTTTCTCTCCATTCAAACTCACCTTTCAACTGACTTGTCCCTCAACCCTCCTGTACCTAATAACCTTGCTCTTATTTACATTTACTTTTCACTTTCTTCTTTCACACACTTTACCAAACTCATTCACCAGCTTCTGCAGTTTCTCACAACAACTGACTCACTTCCCAAGCTCTCTCATCCACAACAGACTGCATGCTTGCCCCTCTCTCCAAAATTCTTGCATTCACCTCCCTAACAACCCCATCCATAAACAAATTAAACAACCATGGAAACATCACGCATCCCAGCCACAAACCGACATTCACTGAGAACCAATCACTTTCCTCTCTTCCGACTCGTACACATGCCTTACATCCTCGATAAAAACTTTTCACTGCTTCTAACAACTTGCCTCCCACACCATATATTCTTAATACCTTCCACAGAGCATCTCTATCAACTCTGTCATATGCCCTCTCCAGCTCCATAAATGCTACATACAAATCCATTTGCTTTTCTAAGTATTTCTCACATACATTCTTCAAAGCAAACACCTGATCCACACATCCTCTACCACTTCTGAAACCACACTGCTCTTACCCAGTCTGATGCTCTGTACATGCCTTCACCCTCCCAATCAATACCCTCCCATATAATTTCCCAGGAATACTCAACAAACTTATACCTCTGTAATTTGAGCACTCACTCTTATCCCCTTTGCCTTTATACAATGGCACTATGCAAGCATTCCGCCAATCCTCAGGCACCTCACCATGAGTCATACATACATCAAATATCCTTACCAACCAGTCAACAACACAGTCACCCCCTTTTTCAATAAACTCCACTGCAATACAATCCAAATCCACCGCCTTGCCGGCTTTCATCTTCCGCAAAGCTTTCATCTGTTTACCAAATCATTCTCCCTAACCCTCTCACTTCGCACACCACCTCGACCAAAATACCCTATATCTGCCACTCTATCATCTAACATTATTCAACAAACCTTCAAAATACTCACTCCATCTCCTTCTCAGATCACCACTACTTGTTATCACCTCTCCATTAGCCCCCTTCACCGATGTTCCCATTTGTTCCCTTGTCTTACGCACTTTATTTACCTCCCTCCAAAACATCTTTTTATTCTCCCTAAAATTTAATGATACTCTCTCACCCCAACTCTCATTTGCCCTCTTTTTCACCTCTTGCACCTTTCTC
>NC_092268.1:11078794-11081294 GCF_036320965.1 Panulirus ornatus
CACTCAGTCTCTAGCTGTCATGTATAATGCACCGAAACCACAGCTCCCTTTCCACATCCAGGCCCCACAGAACTTTCCATGGTTTATCCCAGACGCTCCGCATACCCTGGTTCAATCCATTGACAGCATGTCGACCCCGGTATACCATATCATTCCAATTCACTCTATTCCTTGCACGCCTTTCATCCTCCTGCATGTTCAGGCCCCGATCACTCGAAATCTTTTTCACTCCATCTTTCCACCTCCAATTTGGTCTTCCACTTGTCCTCATTCCTTCCACCTTTGACACACATATCCTCTTTGTCAATCTTTCCTCACTCATTCTCTCCATGTGACCAAACCATTTCAAAACACCCTCTTCTGCTCTCTCAACCACACTCTTTTTATTACCACACATCTCTCTCACCCTTTTATTACTTACTCGATCAAACCACCTCACACCACATATTGTCCTCAAGCATCTCATTTCCAGCACATCCACCCTCCTCCTCACAACTCTATCCATAACCCACGCCTCGCAACCATATAACATTGTTGGAACCACTATTCCTTCAAACATACCCATTTTTGCTTTCCAAGATAACTTTCTTTACTTTCACACATTCTACAACGCTCCCAGAACTTTTGCCCCCTCCCCCACCCTGTGATTCACTTCCGCTTCCATGGTTCCATCCGCTGCCAAATCCACTCTCAGATGTCTAAAACACTTTACTTCCTCCAGTTTTTCTCCATTCAAACTTACCTCTCAATCACCTTGTCCCTCAACCTTACTGTACCGAATATCCTTGCTCTTATTCACATTTACTCTCAACTTTCTTCTTTCACACACTTTACCAAACTCAGTCACCAACTTCTGCATTTTTTCATCCGAATCAGCCACTTGCGCTGTATCATCAGCGAACAACAACTGACTGACTTCCCAAGCTCTCTCATCCACAACAGACTGCATACTTGCCTCTCTCTCCAAAACTCTTGCATTCACCTCCCTAACAACCCCATCCATAAACAAATTAAACAACCATGGAGAAATCACGCACCCCTGCCGCAAACCAACATTCACTGAGAACTAATCACTTTCCTCTCTTCCTACACGTACACATGCCTTACATCCTCGATGAAAACTTTTCACTGCTTCTAACAACTTACCTCCCACCCTATATATTCTTAATACCTTCCACAGAGCATCTCTATCAACTCTATCGTATGCCCTCTTCAGATCCATCCATAAATGCTACATACAAATCCATTTGCTTTTCTTAGTATTTCTCACATACATTCTTCAAAGCAAACACCTGATCCACACATCCTCTACCACTTCTGAAACCACAATGCTCTTCCCCAATCTGCTGTTCTGTACATGCCTTCACCCTCTCAATCAATACCCTCCCATATAATTTACCAGGAATACTCAACAAACTTATACCTCTGTAATTTGAGCACTCACTTTTATCCCCTTTGCCTTTGTACAATGGCACTATGCAAGCATTTCGCCAATCCTCAGACACCTCACCATGAGTCATACATACATTAAATAACCTTACCAACCAGTCAACAATACAGTCACCCCCTTTTTCAATAAACTTCCACTGCAATACAATCCAAATCCACCGCCTTGCCGGCTTTCATCTTCCGCAAAGCTTTCATCTGTTTACCAAATCATTCTCCCTAACCCTCTCACTTCGCACACCACCTCGACCAAAATACCCTATATCTGCCACTCTATCATCTAACATTATTCAACAAACCTTCAAATAGCTCACTCCATCTCCTTCTCAGATCACCACTACTTGTTATCACCTCTCCATTAGCCCCCCTTCACCGATGTTCCCATTTGTTCCCTTGTCTTACGCACTTTATTTCCCTCCTTCCAAAACATCTTTTTATTCTCCCTAAAATGTAATGATCCTTTTTCACCCCAACTCTCATTTGCCCTCTTTTTCACCTCTTGCACCTTTCTCTTGACCTCCTGCTTTTTTCTTTTATACACCTCCCAGTCATTTGCATTTTTTCCCTGCAAAACCCGTCCAAATGCCTCTCTCTTCTCTTTCACTAATAATCTTACTTCTTCATCCCACCACTCAGTACCCTTTCTAAGCTGCCCACCTCCCACCTTTCTCATGCCACATGCATCATTTCCGCAAGCCATCACTGCTTCCCTAAATACATCCCATTCCTCCCCCACTCCCTTACCTCCTTTGCTCTCACCTTTTTTTATTCTGCACTCAGTCTCTCCTGGCACTTCCTCACACAATCTCCTTCCCAAGCTCACTTACTCTCAACACTCTCTTCACCCCAACATTGTCTCTTCTTTTCTGAAAACCCATACAAATCTTCACCTTAGCCTCCACAAGATAATGATCAGACATCCCTCCAGATGCACCTCTCAGCAAATTAACGTCCAAAAGTCTCTCTTTCACGCGCCTATCAATTAACACGTAATCCAATAACGCTCTCTGGCCATCTCTCCTACTTACATACGTATAATCATGTATATCTCTCT
>NC_092268.1:11086294-11236294 GCF_036320965.1 Panulirus ornatus
TTCACACATTCTACAACGCTCCCAGAACTTTTGCCCCCTCCCCCACCCTGTGATTCACTTCCGCTTCCATGGTTCCATCCGCTGCCAAATCCACTCTCAGATGTCTAAAACACTTTACTTCCTCCAGTTTTTCTCCATTCAAACTTACCTCTCAATCACCTTGTCCCTCAACCTTACTGTACCGAATATCCTTGCTCTTATTCACATTTACTCTCAACTTTCTTCTTTCACACACTTTACCAAACTCAGTCACCAACTTCTGCATTTTTTCATCCGAATCAGCCACTTGCGCTGTATCATCAGCGAACAACAACTGACTGACTTCCCAAGCTCTCTCATCCACAACAGACTGCATACTTGCCTCTCTCTCCAAAACTCTTGCATTCACCTCCCTAACAACCCCATCCATAAACAAATTAAACAACCATGGAGAAATCACGCACCCCTGCCGCAAACCAACATTCACTGAGAACTAATCACTTTCCTCTCTTCCTACACGTACACATGCCTTACATCCTCGATGAAAACTTTTCACTGCTTCTAACAACTTACCTCCCACCCTATATATTCTTAATACCTTCCACAGAGCATCTCTATCAACTCTATCGTATGCCCTCTTCAGATCCATCCATAAATGCTACATACAAATCCATTTGCTTTTCTTAGTATTTCTCACATACATTCTTCAAAGCAAACACCTGATCCACACATCCTCTACCACTTCTGAAACCACAATGCTCTTCCCCAATCTGCTGTTCTGTACATGCCTTCACCCTCTCAATCAATACCCTCCCATATAATTTACCAGGAATACTCAACAAACTTATACCTCTGTAATTTGAGCACTCACTTTTATCCCCTTTGCCTTTGTACAATGGCACTATGCAAGCATTTCGCCAATCCTCAGACACCTCACCATGAGTCATACATACATTAAATAACCTTACCAACCAGTCAACAATACAGTCACCCCCTTTTTTGATAAATTCCACTCCAATACGAACCAAACCCACTGCCTTGACGGCTTTCATTTTCCACAAAGCTTTTACTACCTCTTCTCTAATTACCAAATCATTCTTCTTAACCCTCTCACTTTGCACACCAAATGACTGGGAGATGTATAAAAGAAAGAGGGAGGAGGTCAAGAGAAAGATGCAAGAGGCGGAAAAGAGGGCAAATGAGAGTTGGGGTGAGAGAGTATCATTAAATTTTAGGGAGAATAAAAAGATGTTTTGGAAGGAGGTAAATGAAGTGCGTAAGACAAGAAAACAGATGGGAACATCGGAAAAGGGGGCCAATGAGGAGGTGATAACAAGTAGTTGTGATGTGAGAAGGACATGGAGTGAGTATTTTGAAGGTTTGTAGGATGTGTTTGATGATAGAGTGTCAGATATAGGGTGTTTTGGTCGAGGTGGTGTGCAAAGTGAAAGGGTTAAGGAGAATGATTTGGTAAACAGAGAAGAGGTAGTAAAAGCTTTGCAGAAGATGAAAGCCGGCAAGGCGGCGGGTTTGGATGGTATTGCAGTGGAAGTTATTAAAAAAGGGGGTGACTGTATTGTTGACTGGTTGGTAAGGTTATCTAATGTATGTATGACTCATGGTGAGGTGCCTGAGGATTGGCGGAATGCATGCATAGTGCCATTGTATAAAGGCAAACGGGATAAAAGTGAGTGCTCAAATTACAGAGGTATAAGTTTGTTGAGTATTCCTGGTAAATTATATGGGAGGGTATTGATTGAGAGGGTGCAGGCATGTACAGAGCATCAGATTAGGGAAGAGCAGTGTGGTTTCAGAAGTGGTAGAGGATGTGTGGATCAGGTGTTTGCTTTGAAGAATGTATGTGAGAAATACTTAGAAATGCAAATGGATTTGTATGTAGCATTTATGGATCTGGAGAAGGTATATGATAGAGTTGATAGAGATGCTCTGTGGAAGGTATTAAGAATATATGGTGTGGGAGGCAAGTAGTTAGAAGCAGTGAAAAGTTTTTATTGAGGATGTAAGGCATGTGTACGTGTAGGAAGAGAGGAAAGTGAGCGGTTCTCAGTGAATGTCGGTTTGCGGCAGGGGTGTGTGATGTCTCCATGGTTGTTTAATTTGTTTATGGATGGGGTTGTTAGGGAGGTGAATGCAAGAGTTTTGGAAAGAGGGGCAAGTATGCAGCAGTAGGGCTTAGAGACAGGTCAACTGGGAGGTAAGTTTGAATGGAGAAAAACTGGAGGAAGTGAAGTGTTTTAGATATATGGGAGTGGATTTGGCAGCGGATGGAACCATGGAAGCAGAAGTGCACAGGGTGGGGAGGGGGGCGAAAGTTCTGGGAGCGCTGAAGAATGTGTGGAAGGCGAGAATGTTATCGTGGAGAGCAAAAATGGGTATGTTTGAAGGAATAGTGGTTCCAACAATGTTGTATGGTTGCGAGGCGTGGGCTATGGATAGAGTTGTGCGCAGGAGGGTGGATGTGCTGGAAATGAGATGTTTGAGGACAACATGTGGTGTGAGGTGGTTTGATCGAGTAAGTAATGTAAGGGTAAGAGAGATGTGTGGAAATAAAAAGAGCGTGGTTGAGAGAGCAGAAGAGGGTGTATTGAAATGGTTTGGGCACATGGAGAGAATGAGTGAGGAAAGATTTACAGAGGATATATGTGTCAAAGTTAGAGGAAACGAGCAGGAGTGGGTGACCAAATTGGAGGTGGAAAGATGGAGTGAAAAAGATTTTGAGTGATCGAGTTCTGAACATACAGGAGGGTGAAAGGCGTGCAAGGAATAGACTGAATTAGAACGATGTGGTATTCCGGGGTGGACGTGCTATCAATGGATTGAACCAGGGCATGTGAAATGTCTGGGGTAAACCATGGAAAGTTTTGTGGGGCTTGGATGTGGAAAGGGAGCTGTGGTTTCTGTGCATTACACATGACAGCTAGAGACTGAGTGTGAACGAATGTGGCCTTTGTTGTCTTTTCCTAGCGCTACATGCGCGTGCGTGGGGTTGAGGTGGGGGGGGGGGGTGTACTATTTCATGTGTCGCGGAGTGGCGACGAGAATGGATGAAGGCAGCAAGTAGGAATATGTACATGTGTATATATGTATATGTCTGTGTATGTATATGTATGTATATGTTGAAATGTATATGTATGTATATGTGCGTGTGTGAACGTTTATGTGTATATGTGTGTATGTGGGTGGGTTGGGCCATTGTTTCGTCTGTTTCCTTGCGCTACCTCGCTGACGCGGGAGACAGCGACTAGGTATGTTAAGTAGAAATGAATAATAGATATTAATACTTTAAGCCAGGTATGCAATCTATCGAGCAGGCAGGGCTCGTATGTACTTCATGGTCAGAAACGTTAAACTTATCCACTAACCTTTAAGTATGGGTCACTGGAAGCGGAGAGTTCCGCTTTAACAATCGCTTCTCCTATACCGGCCACCTGGATGCCGGATTCATACAGGTCCCGAATGGTTTCAATCATAACAGGTTGCTTCTTCACAATCAGGAAAGCCTTGAGATTGGTAGAGTAGGCGATGGTGAGTAGCATAGTATAGAGCCAGAGGAACAGGACGAACACCTGTGTACTGGTCATCTTTGGCAGGATTGTGTGAGCTTCGCAGAGATGCATTCCGAAGGTGTAATACCAACTGAATTCTAGTGTCTGAAGGTTTCTCATCTCTTCACCACTGTCCAGGAGTTGTTCATGTATGAGGGCGTTGTTGACTTCATTAATGTACACAAACACACACACACACGCAGACATACACATACACCCTAACCTATCCCAGATACCCATTTTGTCGACCAGCCCCAAGAGAGGATGAACAGCTACGTGGACTGTGGACAGAATGTCGCGAACAGGATTCAAACGTATGTTGGTCTGACTCCAGGCGACCATTGTATATATACCGGTCATGACGCCAACCGCGAAACCAAGGTGTGTGTATGTGTGGATGGAACCAAGATGAGAAAAAGGAGAGATAGGTAGTATGTTTGAGGAAAGGAACCTGGATGTTTTGGCTCTGAGTGAAACAAAGCTCAAGGGTAAAGGGGAAGAGTGGTTTGGGAATGTCTTGGGAGTAAAGTCAGCGGTTGGTGAGAGGACAAGAGCAAAGGAAGGAGTAGCACTACTCCTGAAGCAGGAGTGGTGGGAGTATGTAATAGAGTGTAAAAAAGTAAACTCTAGATTGATATGGGTAAAACTGAAAGTGGATGGAGAGAGATGGGTGATTATTGCTGCATATGCACCTGGGCATGAGGAGAAAGATCATAAGAGGCAAGTGTTTTGGGAGCAGCTGAATGAGTGTGTTAGTAGTTTTGATGCACGAGACCGGGTTATAGTGATGGGTGATTTGAATGCAAAGGTAAGAAATGTGGCAGTTAAGGGTATAATTGGTGTACATGGGGTGTTCAGTGTTGTAAATGGAAATGTTGAAGAGCTTGTAGATTTGTGTGCTGAAAAAGATCACGGTGATTGGGAATACCGGGTTTAAAAAGAGAGATACACATAAGTATACGTATGTAAGTAGGCGAAATGGCCAGAGAGCGTTATTGGATTACGTGTTAATTGATAGGCGCGCGAAACAGAGACTTTTGGATGTTAATTTTTTGAGAGGTGCAACTAGAGGGATGTCTGATCATTATCGTGTGGAGGCGAAGGTGAAGATTTGTAGAGGTTTTCAGAAAAGAAGAGAGAATGTTGGGTTGAAGAGAGTGGTGAGAGTAAGTGAGCTTGGGAAGGAGACTTGTGTGAGGAAGTACCAGGGGAGATTGAATGCAGAATGGCAAAAGATGAAAGCAAATGACATAAGGGGAGTGGGAAAGGAATGGGATGTATCTAGGGAGGCAGTGATGGCTTGCGCAAAAGATGCTTGTGGCATGAGAAGCGTGGGAGGTGGGCAGATTGAAAGGCTAGTGAGTGGTGGGATGAAGAAGTAAGATTGCTAGTAAAAGAGAGGAGAGAGGCGTTTGGACGATTTTTGCAGGGAAGTAGTGTAAATGACTGGGAGATGTATAAAAGAAAGAGGCAGGAGGTCAAGAGAAAGGTGCAGGAGGTGAAAAAGAGGGCAAATGAGAGTTGGGGTGAGAGAGTCTCATTAAATTTTAGAGAGAATAAAAAGATGTTTTGGAAGGAGGTAAATACAGTGAGTAAGACAAGAGAACAAATGAGAACATTGGTGAAGGGGGCTGATGGGAAGGTAATAACAAGTAGTGGTGATGTGAGAAGGAGATGGAGTGAGTATTTAGAAGGTTTGTTGAATGTGTTTAATGAAAGAGTGGCAGATGTAGAGTGTTTTGGTCGAGGTGGAGTGGGAAGTGAGAGGATCAGGGAGAATGGTTTGGTATATAGAGAAGAGGTAGTGAAAGCTTTGCGGAAGATGAAAACTGGCCAGGCGTCGGATTTGGAGGGCATTGCAGTGGAATCTATTAAGATAGGGGATGAGTGTATTGTTGATTGGTTGGTAAGGATATCCAGTGTATGCATTGGCGGAATGCATGCATAGTGCCAATGTACAAAGGCAAAGGGGATAAATGAGAGTGTTCAAATTACAGAGGTATAAGTTTCTTTAGTATTCCTGGTAAATTATATGGGAGGGTATTGATTGAGAGGGTGAAGACATGTACAGAGCATCAGATTGGGGAAGAGCAGTGTGGTTTCAGAAGTGGTAGAGGATGTGTGGATCAGGTGTTTGCTTGAAGAAAGTATGTGACAAATACTTAGAAAAACAAATGGATTTGTATGCAGCATTTATGGCTCTGGAGAAGGCATATGATAGGGTTGATAGAGATGGTCTGTGGAAGGTATTAAGAGTATATTGTATGGGAGGTAAGTTGCTAGAAGCAGTGAAAAGTTTTTACCAACGATGTAAGGCATGTGTACATGTATGAAGAAAGTGATTGGTTCTCAGTAAATGTAGGTTTGCGGCAGGGTGCGTGATGTCTTCATGGTTGTTTAATTTGTTTTTGGATGGGGTTGTTAGGGAGGTGAATGCAAGAGTTTTGGAGAGAAGGGCAAGTATGCAGTTTGTTATGGATGAGAGAGCTTGGGAAGTGAGTCAGTTGTTGTTCACTAATGATACAGCGCTGGTAGCTAATTCGGGTGATAAACTTCAGAAGCTGGTGACTGAGTTTGGCAAAGTGTGTGAAAGAAGAAAGCTGAGAGTAAATGTTAATAAGAGCAAGGATATTAGATATAGTACAGTTGAGGGACTAGTTAACTGGGAGGTAAGTTTGAATGGAGAAAAACTGGAGGAAGTGAAGTGTTTTAGATATCTGGGAGTGGATTTAGCAGCGGATGGAACCATGGAAGCGGAAGTGAGTCACAGGGTGGGGGAGGGGGCGAAAGTTCTGGGAGCGTTGAAGAATGTGTGGAAGGGGAGAATATTATCTCGGAGAGCAAAAATGGGTATGTTTGAAGGAATAGCGGTTCCAACAATGTTATATGGTTGCGATGCATGGGCTATAGATAGGGTTGTACGGAGGAGGATGGATGTGTTGGAAATGTGCGAGGACAATATGTAGTGTGAGGTGGTTCGACCGAGTAAGTAATGTAAGGGTAAGAGAGATGTGTGGTAATAAAAAGAGTGTTATTGAGAGTGCAGAGGAGGGTGTTTTGAAATGGTTTGGTCACATGGAGAGAATGAGTTAGGAAAGATTGACCAAGAGGATATATGTCAGAGGTGGAGGGAACGAGGAGAAGTGGGAGACGAAATTGGAGGTGGAAAGATGGAGTGAAAAAGATTTTGAGTGATCTGGGCCTGAACATGCAGGAGGGTGAAAGGCGTGCAAGGAATAGAGTGAATTGGAACGATGTGGTATACCGGGGTGGACGTGCTGTCAATGGATTGTAAACCATGGAAAGTTTTGTGGGCCTGGATGTGGAAAGGGAGTTATAGTTTCGGTGCATTAAACATGTCAGCTAGAAACTGAGTGTGAACGAATGTAGCCTTTTTTGTCTTTTCCTAGCTGTACCTAACGGAGGCGCTTCTGTAGGGTGGGGGTGGGTGGAGGGGGGGGGTGATATTTCATGTGTGGCGGGGTGGCGACGAGAATGGATGAAGGCAGCAAGTATGGATATGCACATATGTTTATATGTATATGTTGGGGTGAAGAGATTGGTGAGAGTAAGTGAGCTTGGAAAGGAGACTTTTGTGAGGAAGTACCAGGTGAGATTGATTGCAGAATGGAAAAAGGTGAGAGCAAATGACATAAGGGAAGTGGGGAAGGAATGGGATTTATCTAGGGAGGCAGTGATGGCTTGCGCAAAAGATGCTTGTAGCATGAGAAGCGTGGGAGGTGGGCAGATTAGAAAGGCTAGTGAGCGGTGGGATGAAGAAATAAGATTGCTAGTAAAAGAGAAGAGAGAGGCGTTTGGACGATTTTTGCAGGGAAGTAGTGCAAATGACTGGGAGATGTATAGAAGAAAGAGGCAGGAGGTCAAGAGAAAGGTGCAAGAGGTGAAAAAGAGGGCAAATGAGAGTTGGGGTGAGAGAATATCATTAAATTTGGGGAGAATAAAAAGATGTTTTGGAAGGAGGTAAATAAAGTGCGTAAGATAAGAGAACAAATGAGAACATTGGTGAAGGGGGCTGATGGGAAGGTAATAACAAGTAGTGGTGATGTGAGAAGGAGATGGAGTGAGTATTTTGAAGGTTTGTTGAATGTGTTTGATGAAAGAGTGGCAGATATAGGGTGTTTTGGTCGAGGTGGTGTGCAAAGTGAGAGGGTCAGGGAGGATGGCTTTGCAAACAGAGAAGAGGTAGCGACAGCTTTGCGGAAGCTAAACGCTGGCAAGGCAGCGGGTTTGGATGGTATTGCTATGGAATCTATCAAGATAGGAGGTGACTGTGTTGTTGATTGGTTGATAAGGATAATCAATATATGAATGGTTCATGTAGAAGTGCCTAAGAATTAGCGGAATGCGTGCATAGTGCCATTGTCCAAAGGCAAATGGGATAAATGTGAGCGTTCAAATTACAGAGGTATGAGTTTGTTGAGTATTCCTGGTAAATTATATGGGAGGGTATTGATTGAGAGGGTGAAGGCATGTACAGAGCATCAGATTGGGGAAGAGCGATGCCGGTTCAGAAGTGATAGAGGATGTGTGGATCAGGTGTTTGCTTTGAAGAATGTATATGAGAAATACTTAGAAAAGCAAATGGATTTGTATGTAGCATTTATAGATCTGGAGAAGGCATATGATAGAGTTGATAGAGATGCTCTGTGGAAGGTATTAAGAATATATGGTGTGGGAGGCAAGTTGTTAGAAGCAGTGAAAAGTTTTTATCGAGGATGTAAGGCATGTATACGTGTAGGAAGAGAGGAAAGTGATTGGTTCCCAGTGAATGTCGGTTTCCGGCAGGGGTGTGTGATGTCTCCACGGTTGTTTGATTTGTTTATGGATGGGGTTGTTAGGGAGGTGAATGCAAGAGTTTTGGAGAGAGGCGAAAGTATGCAGTTTGTTATGGATGAGAGGGCTTGGAAAGTAGTCGGTTGTTGTTCGGTGATGATACAGCGCTGGTGGCTGATTCGGGTGTGAAACTGCAGAAGCTGGTGACTGAGTTCGGTAAAGTGTGTGAAAGAAGAAAGTTGAGAGTAAATGTGAATAAGAGCAAGGTTATTAGGTACAGTAGGGTTCAGGGACAAGTTAATTGGGAAGTACGTTTAAATGGAGAGAAACTGTAGGAAGTGAAGTGTTTTTGATATCTGGAAGTGGATTTAGCAGCGGATGGAACCATGGAAGCGGAAGTGAATCATAGGGTGGGGGAGGGGGCGAAATCTCTGGGAGCGTTGAAGAATGTATGGAAGGCGAGAATATTATCTCTGAGAGCAAAATGGGTATGTTTGAAGGAATAGTGGTTCCAACAATGTTATATGGTTGCGAGGCATTGGCTATAGATAGGGTTGCACGGAGGAGGGTGGATGTGTTGGAAATGAAATGTTTGAGGACAATATGTGGTGTGAGGTGGGTTGATCGAGTAAGTAATGAAACAGTAAGAGAGATGTGTGGTAATAAAAAGAGTGTGGTTGAGAGAGCAGAAGAGGGTGTATTGAAATGGTTTGGTCACATGGAGAGAATGAGTTGAGGAAAGATTGGCAAAGAGATATATGTTAGAGGTGGAGGGAACGAGGAGAAGGGGAGACCAAATTGGAGGTGGAAAGGATAGGAGTGAAAAAGTTTTGAGTGATCTGGGCCTGAACATGCAGGAGGTGAAAGGCGTGCAAGGAATAGAGTGAATTGAACGATGTGGTATACCGGGGGATGTTTGAACCAGGCATGTGAACGTTGGGTAAACCATGGAAAGTTTGTGGGGCCTGGATGTGGAAAGGGAGTTTGTTTCGGTGCATTAAACATGCAGCTAGAAACTGAGTGTGAACGAATTAGGCCTTTTTGTCTTTTCCTAGCTGTACCTAACGGAGGCGCTTCTGTAGGGTGGGGGTGGGTGGAGGGGGGGGGGTGATATTTCATGTGTGGCGGGGTGGCGACGAGAATGGATGAAGGCAGCAAGTATGGATATGCACATATGTTTATATGTATATGTTGGGGTGAAGAGATTGGTGAGAGTAAGTGAGCTTGGAAAGGAGACTTTTGTGAGGAAGTACCAGGTGAGATTGATTGCAGAATGGAAAAAGGTGAGAGCAAATGACATAAGGGAAGTGGGGAAGGAATGGGATTTATCTAGGGAGGCAGTGATGGCTTGCGCAAAAGATGCTTGTAGCATGAGAAGCGTGGGAGGTGGGCAGATTAGAAAGGCTAGTGAGCGGTGGGATGAAGAAATAAGATTGCTAGTAAAAGAGAAGAGAGAGGCGTTTGGACGATTTTTGCAGGGAAGTAGTGCAAATGACTGGGAGATGTATAGAAGAAAGAGGCAGGAGGTCAAGAGAAAGGTGCAAGAGGTGAAAAAGAGGGCAAATGAGAGTTGGGGTGAGAGAATATCATTAAATTTGGGGAGAATAAAAAGATGTTTTGGAAGGAGGTAAATAAAGTGCGTAAGATAAGAGAACAAATGAGAACATTGGTGAAGGGGGCTGATGGGAAGGTAATAACAAGTAGTGGTGATGTGAGAAGGAGATGGAGCGAGTATTTTGAAGGTTTGTTGAATGTGTTTGATGAAAGAGTGGCAGATATAGGGTGTTTTGGTCGAGGTGGTGTGCAAAGTGAGAGGGTCAGGGAGGATGGCTTTGCAAACAGAGAAGAGGTAGCGACAGCTTTGCGGAAGCTAAACGCTGGCAAGGCAGCGGGTTTGGATGGTATTGCTATGGAATCTATCAAGATAGGAGGTGACTGTGTTGTTGATTGGTTGATAAGGATAATCAATATATGAATGGTTCATGTAGAAGTGCCTAAGAATTAGCGGAATGCTTGCATAGTGCCATTGTCCAAAGGCAAATGGGATAAATGTGAGCGTTCAAATTACAGAGGTATGAGTTTGTTGAGTATTCCTGGTAAATTATATGGGAGGGTATTGATTGAGAGGGTGAAGGCATGTACAGAGCATCAGATTGGGGAAGAGCGATGCCGGTTCAGAAGTGATAGAGGATGTGTGGATCAGGTGTTTGCTTTGAAGAATGTATATGAGAAATACTTAGAAAAGCAAATGGATTTGTATGTAGCATTTATAGATCTGGAGAAGGCATATGATAGAGTTGATAGAGATGCTCTGTGGAAGGTATTAAGAATATATGGTGTGGGAGGCAAGTTGTTAGAAGCAGTGAAAAGTTTTTATCGAGGATGTAAGGCATGTATACGTGTAGGAAGAGAGGAAAGTGATTGGTTCCCAGTGAATGTCGGTTTCCGGCAGGGGTGTGTGATGTCTCCACGGTTGTTTGATTTGTTTATGGATGGGGTTGTTAGGGAGGTGAATGCAAGAGTTTTGGAGAGAGGCGAAAGTATGCAGTTTGTTATGGATGAGAGGGCTTGGAAAGTAGTCGGTTGTTGTTCGGTGATGATACAGCGCTGGTGGCTGATTCGGGTGTGAAACTGCAGAAGCTGGTGACTGAGTTTGGTAAAGTGTGTGAAAGAAGAAAGTTGAGAGTAAATGTGAATAAGAGCAAGGTTATTAGGTACAGTAGGGTTCAGGGACAAGTTAATTGGGAAGTACGTTTAAATGGAGAGAAACTGTAGGAAGTGAAGTGTTTTTGATATCTGGAAGTGGATTTAGCAGCGGATGGAACCATGGAAGCGGAAGTGAATCATAGGGTGGGGGAGGGGGCGAAATCTCTGGGAGCGTTGAAGAATGTATGGAAGGCGAGAATATTATCTCTGAGAGCAAAATGGGTATGTTTGAAGGAATAGTGGTTCCAACAATGTTATATGGTTGCGAGGCATTGGCTATAGATAGGGTTGCACGGAGGAGGGTGGATGTGTTGGAAATGAAATGTTTGAGGACAATATGTGGTGTGAGGTGGGTTGATCGAGTAAGTAATGAAACAGTAAGAGAGATGTGTGGTAATAAAAAGAGTGTGGTTGAGAGAGCAGAAGAGGGTGTATTGAAATGGTTTGGTCACATGGAGAGAATGAGTGAGGAAAGATTGGCAAAGAGGATATATGTGTTAGAGGTGGAGGGAACGAGGAGAAGGGGGAGACCAGATTGGAGGTGAAAGGATAGGGTGAAAAAGGTTTTGAGTGATCGGGGCCTGAACATGCAGGAGGATGAAAGGCGTGCAAGGAATAGGGTGAATTGCAACGATGTGGTATACCGGGGCGATTGTTTGAACCAGGGCATGTGAAGCGTCTGGGGTAAACCATGGAAAGTTGTGTGGGGCCTAGATGTGGAAAGGGAGCTGTGGTTTCGGTGCATTACACATGACAGCTAGAAACTGAGTGTGAACGAATAAGGCCTTTGTTGTCTTTTCCTAGCGCTACCTCGCGCACATGCGGGGGGGAGGGGGATGTTATTCCATGTGTGGCGAGGTGGCGACGGAGGGGGTTGACCTGGGTAGCTGGATGTTTCTTCAACAACTTTTTTTATGTTTTCGTGTTTTGTCAATTCTCTCATAATGATCTGATAAATGCTAGGATGGGCTTTAAGATTGGCTGGGGACAAATTAAAGTTCTTAATATCAGTAATTAAGACAGTGGGGTTACGTGTGGCATAATCAGCAGAGAGGTATAAGATAACTGGATTTTCAAGATCTATGGCCAGGGTGATCATTTTCATGACAATGTTTAGCGATCGCATTTTTGTGGTCATCCCTGCGTACTGCATGACGGTGCCAATAACACATCTCCGTTACAGTTTTACCTGTCTGGCCTACATAAATATATTTACTTGTCTTGCATTTGACGGCGTAAACACTCCCAAAATTGTTGTATGATTTAGTCTACTATTTATTAAGGTCTTACTGATGGTGTTATTGTACTGGAAAGCAACATTACAATGTTTTTTAGAACATGTCTTAGATTAGCTAAGTTGGATGAATTATTCAACACTAAACATTTAGACTCACCCTTATTTGTCACATTTTTGTTGCAAGAAACATAAAATGTTTTCTTAGTTTTCTAGTAAGCTTTGTTCACAAAGCAATTGGATAATATAACTGCCTAAAGATACGTCTTATATGACTACATTCATCTACCAGGCGTAAGGGATCACATATCCTGTAAATTTTATCAACATTTAAGGCCAGAGTTGAGAGGACAGATAAGACACGATTGTCTTGGTTAACATTCATGAGCATATACTAACTTACCATCTGCCACTGCACCAAGCCATGAGGTAGAGAAGTGGCCCAGAAAGAATAAGGCCAATGAGGATTGCCAGCCAAGTAGACACGGTGGAATGGATAGGCTAGGGCTTGCCAGTGGGGAAGCGGAGGCTCCGTCCTTGCCAGGAAACATGTAATCTGTTTAGATGGATAATTTC
The DNA here is from genome assembly GCF_036320965.1 of Panulirus ornatus. Classification (NCBI taxonomy): domain Eukaryota; kingdom Metazoa; phylum Arthropoda; class Malacostraca; order Decapoda; family Palinuridae; genus Panulirus; species Panulirus ornatus. Next base: position 11,099,150 of record NC_092268.1, read on the forward strand.
AGTCATGGGTATGTCTACAGGTAGTGGGTAGAAACATCACGTTTTCATTTATATTATTCGTTTATCTTTTTAAGATTTATTTATGGAGTGTTAGTAAATAAGGATATGATGGACGTGTGGCATGAGTCTGGTCTATTCGACCCATTTCCAGTACCTGGCCGGACGAAGACAAAGTAGATTCCAGTTTGCTAAATACGTTCCTACTGAACAGGTGAAGTCATACTTTTTGATAAAGAAACTTGACTCACTTTTAATGTTGATTACTCAATGATATATAATGTATATAGAAAATTAGCAAATTACTTGCACGATTTAGTGTAGGTCGTACATTATTTTTCGTTCTATTTCGTGCCAGCAAATAGCATAATAAAAGATAACGTTTTTATTCATTATCATCACATATTGGCCATAAGGGAGAACTTTTGGTATGATGAATCAGTGATTGTGATGTTGGAGTGATGGATGGTGATCAAAAAGCCGAAGAGAGTGTAACTCGTACATGCCTGAGGATCGCTGTTTCAGATGGATGCACGTCTAGTGCAGTAGAGTTCAGCAGTGCTAGTGTGTAGCGTTTGTTGAGTTACTACGGTGTTCATATGTGTTTCCTCACTGTCATACTTCATTGGAATATAGGTTATCAAAGGGTGGATCAAGCGTAAAGTTTACATTAGCAAGCGTTGGGTTTACATTGCCAAGCATAAGGTTTACATTAACATGCATAGGGATTGCATTACCAAGCGTAAGGGTTACGTTCGTAAACGTAAGGTTTACACTAGAAAGCGTAGGGTTTACATAACTAAGCATAAAATTTACATTAACCACCAGTGCTGTATCATCGGCGAACAACAACTGATTCACCTCCCAGGCTCTCTCATCCACAACAGACTGCACACTTGCTCCTTTCTCCAAAACTCTTGCATTCACCTCCCTAACAACCCCATCCATAAACAAATTAAACAACCATGGAGACATCACACACCCCTGCCGCAAACCTACATTCACTGAGAACCAATCACTTTCCTCTCTTCCTACACGTACACATGCCTTACATCCTCGATAAAAACTTTTCACTGCTTCTAACAACTTGCCTCCCACAACATATATTCTTAATACCTTATACAGAGCATCTCTATCAACTCTATCATATGCCTTCTCCAGATCCATAAATGCTACATACAAATCCATTTGCTTTTCTAAGTATTTCTCACATACATTCTTCAAAGCAAACACCTGATCCACACATCCTCTACCACTTCTGAAACCACACTGCTCTTCCCCAATCTGATGCTCTGTACATGCCTTCACCCTCTCAATCAATACCCTCCCATATAATTTACCAGGAATACTCAACAAACTTATACCTCTGTAATTTGAGCACTCACTCTTATCCCCTTTGCCTTTGTACAATGGCACTATGCACGCATTCCGCCAATCCTCAGGCACCTCACCATGAGTCATACATACATTAAATAACCTTACCAACCAGTCAACAATGCAGTCACCCCCTTTTTTAATAAATTTCACTGCAATACCATCCAAATCCTCCGTCTTTTCAGAGGCTATATCATTGGAAGTAGAGTCTCGTGAGAGAATTTATCCCTCCAAAGGAGTCTACATTTCCCTGATAAGGGAAGTAGCGCAGCATTAGGCTTCAGAAACCTTTAGAAAGGTCTTCGCTACCACCAAAGATTCTTTCACAAAAATCGATTTTAGGATAATCATAAAATTAGATGACAATATACACATATTCACATTATGCAAATCATTTCTGGTGTGCAGTGCCAACTACAATGGGAATTGTATATATATATATATATATATATATATATATATATATATATATATATATATATATATATGTAAGGGGAAGAGTGGTTTGGGAATGTCTTGGGAGTAAAGTCAGGGGTTAGTGAGAAGACAAGAGCAAGGGAAGGAGTAGCACTACTCCTGAATCGGGAGTTGTGGGAGTATGTGATAGAATGTAAGAAAGTAAATTCTAGATTAATATGGGTAAAACTGAAAGCTGATGGAGAGAGATGGGTGATTATTGGTGCATATGCACCTGGGCATGAGAAGAAAGATCATGAGAGGCAAGTGTTTTGGGAACAGCTGAATGAGTGTGTTAGTGGTTTTGATACAAAAGACCGGGTTATAGTGATGGATGATTTGAATGCAAAGGTGAGTAATGTGGCAGTTGAGGGAATGATTGGTATACATGGGGTGTTCAGTGGTGTAAATGGAAATAGTGAAGAGCTTGTAGATTTATGTGCTGAAAAAGGACTGGTGATTGGGAATACCTGGTTTAAAAAGCGAGATATACATAAGTATACGTATGTAAGTAGGAGAGATGGCCAGAGAGCGTTATTGGATTACGTGTTAATTGACAGGCGCGTGAAAGAGAGACTTTTGGATGTTAATGTGCTGAGAGGTGCAACTGGAGGGATGTCTGATCATTATCTTGTGGAGGCGAAGGTGAAGATTTGTATGGGTTTTCAGAAAAGAAGAGAGAATGTTGGGGTGAAGAGGGTGGTGAGAGTAAGTGAGCTTGGGAAGGAGACTTGTGTGAGGAAGTACCAGGAGAGACTGAGTACAGAATGGAAAAAGGTGAGAACAAAGGAGGTAAGTGGAGTGGGGGAGGAATGGGATGTATTTAGGGAAGCAGTGATGGCTTGCGCAAAAGATGCTTGTGGCATGAGAAGCGTGGGAGGTGGGTTGATTAGAAAGGGTAGTGAGTATCGGGATGAAGAAGTAAGATTATTAGTGAAAGAGAAGAGAGAGGCATTTGGACGATTTTTACAGGGAAAAAATGCAAATGAGTGGGAGATGTATAAAAGAAAGAGACAGGAGGTCAAGAGAAAGGTGTAAGAGATGAAAAAGAGGGCAAATGAGAGTTGGGGTGAGAGAGTATCATTAAATTTTAGGGAGAATAAAAAGATGTTCTGGAAGGAGGTAAATAAAGTGCGTAAGACAAGGGAGCAAATGGGAACTTCAGTGAAGATGGCTAATGGTGAGGTGATAACAAGTAGTGGTGATGTGAGAAGGAGATGGAGTGAGTATTTTGAAGGTTTGTTGAATGTGTTTGATGATAGGGTGGCAGATATAGGGTGTTTTGGTCGAGGTGGTGTGCAAAGTGAGAGGGTTAGGGAAAATGATTTGGTAAACAGAGAAGAGGTAGTAAAAGCGTTGCGGAAGATGAAAGCCGGCAAGGCAGCAGGTTTGGATGGTACTGCAGTGGAAGTTATTAAAAAAGGGGGTGACTGTATTGTTGACTGGTTGGTAAGGTTATTTAATGTATGTATGATTCATGGTGAGGTGCCTGAGGATTGGCGGAATGCTTGCATAGTGCCATTGTACAAAGGCAAAGGGGATAAGAGTTAGTGATCAAATTACAGAGGTATAAGTTTGTTGAGTATTCCTGGGAAGTTATATGGAAGGGTATTGATTGAGAGGGTGAAGGCATGTACAGAGCATCAGATTGGGGAAGAGCAGTGTGGTTTCAGAAGTGGTAGAGGATGTGTGGATCGGGTGTTTGCTTTGAAAAATGTATGTGAGAAATACATAGAAAAGCAAATGGATTTGTATGTAGCATTTATGGATCTGGAGAAGGCATACGATAGAGTTGATAGAGATGCTCTGTGGAAGGTACTAAGAATATATGTTGTGGGAGGCAAGTTGTTAGAAGCAGTGAAAAGTTTTTATCGAGGATGTAAGGCATGTGTACGTGTAGGAAGAGAGGAAAGTGATTGGTTCTCAGTGAATGTAGGTTTGCGGCAGGGGTGTGTGATGTCTCCATGATTTTTTAATTTGTTTATGGATAGGGTTGTTAGGGAGGTGAATGCAAGAGTTTTGGAATGAGGGGCAAGTATGCAGTCTGTTGTGGATGAGAGAGCTTGGGAAGTGAGTCAGTTGTTGTTCGCTGATGATACAGCGCTGGTGGCTGATTCATGTGAGAAACTGCAGAAGCTGGTGACTGAGTTTGGTAAAGTGTGTGAAAGAAGAAAGTTAAGAGTAAATGTGAATAAAAGCAAGGTTATTAGGTACAGTAGGGTTGAGGGTCAAGTCAATTGGGAGGTAAGTTTGAATGGAGAAAAACTGGAGGAAGTAAAGTATTTTAGATATCTGGGAGTGGATTTGGCAGCGGATGGAACCATGGAAGCGGAAGTGAATCATAGGGTGGGGGAGGGGGCGAAAATCCTGGAGCCTTGAAGAATGTGTTGAAGTCGAGAACATTATCTCGGAAAGCATAAATGGGTATGTTTGAAGGAATAGTGGTTCCAACAATGTTGTATGGTTGCGAGGCGTGGGCTATGGATAGAGTTGTGCGCAGGAGGGTGGATGTGCTGGAAATGAGATGTTTGAGGACTATATGTGGTGTGAGGTGGTTTGATCGAGTAAGTAATGTAAGGGTAAGAGAGATGTGTGGAAATAAAAAGAGCGTGGTTGAGAGAGCAGAAGAGGGTGTTTTGAAATGGTTTGGGCACATGGAGAGAATGAGTGAGGAAAGATTGACCAAGAGAATATATGTGTCAGAGGTGGAGGGAACGAGGAGAAGTGGGAGACCAAATTGGAGGTGGAAAGATGGAGTGAAAAAGGTTTTGAGTGATCGGGGCCTGAACATGCAGGAGGGTGAAAGGTGGGTAAGGAATAGAGTGAATTGGATCGATGTGGTATACCGGGGTCGACGTGCTGTCAATGGATTGAATCAGGGCATTTGAAGCGTCTGGGGTAAACCATGAAAAGTTCTGTGGGGCCTTGATGTGGAGAGGGAGCTGTGGTTTCGGGCATTATTACGTGGCAGCTGGAGACTGAGCGTGAACGAATGGGTCCTTTGTTGTCTTTTCCTAGCGCTACCTCACACACATGAGGGGGGAGGGGGATGTTATTCCATGTGTGGCGAGGTGGCGATGGGAATGGGTGCGGGCAGACAGTGTGAATTGTGTGCATGTGTATATATGTATATGTCTGTGTGTGTATATATATGTGTACATTGAGATTTATAGGTATGTATATTTGCGTGTGTGGACGTGTATGTATATACATGTATACGTGGGTGGGTTGGGCCATTTTTTTCGTCTGTTTCCCTTGCGCTACCTCGCAAACGCGGGAAACAGCGACAAAGCAAAATAGATAAAATAAATAAATATATATATTGGAAAGGATCACAATTTTCCGCGTGATCAAGATATTCCTATGAGTCCACGGGGAAAATGAAACACGAAAAGTTCCCAAGTGCACGATCGTGTAATAATCACATCATCAGGGGAGACACAAGAGAGAAATATAAGTCAGTTGACGTCTCTTCGATGTATATCAACTGACTTTCATATTTCTCTCTTGTGTCTCCCCTGACGATGTGATTATTACACGAAAGTGCACTTGGGAACTTTTCGTGTTTCATTTTCCCCGTGGACTCATAGGAATATATATATATATATATATATATATATATATATATATATATATATATATATATATATATATATATATATATATATATATATATACATATGGGTTGTTTGGTCGAAAATGGTCAACTAGGAGGACTGTAGGTTAAAGAAATTAGCGTTTAAAAACAACTTTTCCATGTGATCATTAAGACATGAAGGAGACAATAAAGCAAGGACAGATATACAGGAAGAAATTACTATACATTGAACATTAGAAATCTAATTTGCATTGAATTCTCTTACGGTTCTAATCCTGATTAGTCAAACCAGAGTCAGTCATTATGATACAGTGAGGCGAACAATGTTTTGCATCTTGGTTTGATTCATTACCTCGAATGAATATGGAGCGCTGAACTCTATAATGTTCTTTTGGCTGTAGGATATGTAAAGGTTTGCCAGTCCTATGTCCACTTCATCCCGCTGTAGCTGTCCTATTAACCCAGACCAGGAGCCATTTCCTAAGTCATCACCCCAGACCTCTCCTGAAAGTGAATGATGAATGGAAACTGAATAATTGTATACGATCTTAAGCTTTGGAAAGGGAACTGTGGTTTCGGTGCATTACAAACGACAGCTAGAGACTCTTGAGTGTGAACGACTGTGGCCTTTTTTGTCTGTACCTGGCGCTGCTATGTGGCGGGGTGGCGACGGGAATGGATGAAGGCAGCAAGTATGGATATATACATATGTATATATGTATATGCCTATGTATGTATACGTTGAAATGTATATGTATGTATATATGCGTGTGTGGGCATTTATGTGTATGTGTATGTGGATGGGTTAGTTCATTCCTCGTCTGTTCTCTTACGCTACCGCGCTAACGCGGGAGACGGCGACAAAGCATAATAGATAAATAATATGATTCTTACCGTAGGAAGTCTTCCACGTAAGTCGTCTAGAATATGAGGGTATGTAAGATGTCAGAGATTATCAAAGCAAAATGTGATACACTGCAGGTTGGAACACTCATCTCTGTCAAAGGCTCCCACTACCCGTGGTTGGGTCAAAGGCTCCCACTACCCGTGGTTGAGCCAAAGGCTCCCACTACCCGTGGTTGGGCCAAAGGCTCCCACTACCCGTGGTTGGGCCAAAGGCTCCCACTACCCGTGGTTAGGTCAAAGGCTCCCACTACCCGTGGTTGAGCCAAAGGCTCCCACTACCCGTGGTTGGGTCAAAGGCTCCCACTACCCGTGGTTGGGTCAAAGGCTCCCACTACCCGTGGTTGGGCCAAAGGCTCCCACTACCCGTGGTTGGGTCAAAGGCTCCCACTACCCGTGGTTGGGCCAAAGGCTCCCACTACCCGTGGTTGGGTCAAAGGCTCCCACTACCCGTGGTTGGGTCAAAGGCTCCCACTACCCGTGGTTGGGTCAAAGGCTCCCACTACCCGTGGTTGGGTCAAAGGCTCCCACTACCCGTGGTTGGGCCAAAGGCTCCCACTACCCGTGGTTGGGTCAAAGGCTCCCACTACCCGTGGTTGGGCCAAAGGCTCCCACTACCCGTGGTTGGGCCAAAGGCTCCCACTACCCGTGGTTAGGTCAAAGGCTCCCACTACCCGTGGTTGAGCCAAAGGCTCCCACTACCCGTGGTTGGGCCAAAGGCTCCCACTACCCGTGGTTGGGTCAAAGGCTCCCACTACCCGTGGTTGGGCCAAAGGCTCCCACTACCCGTGGTTGGGCCAAAGGCTCCCACTACCCGTGGTTGGACCAAAGGCTCCCACTACCCGTGGTTGGGTCAAAGGCTCCCACTACCCGTGGTTGGACCAAAGGCTCCCACTACCCGTGGTTGGGTCAAAGGCTCCCACTACCCGTGGTTGGGCCAAAGGCTCCCACTACCCGTGGTTGGGTCAAAGGCTCCCACTACCCGTGGTTGAGCCAAAGGCTCCCACTACCCGTGTTTGGGCCAAAGGCTCCCACTACCCGTGGTTGGGTCAAAGGCTCCCACTACCCGTGGTTGGGCCAAAGGCTCCCACTACCCGTGGTTGGGCCAAAGATTCCCACTACCCGTGGTTGGGTCAAAGACCCCCACTACCCGTGGTTGGCCCAAAGGCTCCCACTACCCGTGGTTGGGCCAAAGGCTCCCACTACCCGTGGTTGGGCCAAAGGCTCCCACTACCCGTGGTTGGGCCAAAGGCTCCCACTACCCGTGGTTGGACCAAAGGCTCCCACTACCCGTGGTTGGGTCAAAGGCTCCCAATACCTGTGGTTGGGCCAAAGGCTCCCACTACCCGTGGTTGGGTCAAAGGCTCCCAATACCTGTGGTTGGGCCAAAGGCTCCCCACAACCTGTGGAGGGTCGGGACGTCACTATAATTGTGGAAAGTCGTTTGGATTTTCTCCTCTACAATCCGGTACAGCATCTGGGGACAGCTGGTGGTTGCGGTCCGCGCAGAAGCTGGGGAATGTGGGCCCCTTTGGGAACAAACAGGGCGGTCGCAGAGCGAGGTCCTTGTTGACCGAGAGGAATCAGGGGTCAGCTTCTTTTGACTTGTATAGATAGTATGTTTGAGGAAAGGAACCTGGAGGTTTTGGCTCTGAGTGAAACGATGCTCAAGGGTAAAGGGGAAGAGTGGTTTGGGAATGTCTTGGGTTACAGTAAAGTCAGGGGTTAGTGAGAGAACAAGAGCTAAGGAAGGAGTAGCACTACTACCGAAACAGGAGTGGTGGGAGTATGTGATAGAGTGTAAGAAAGTAAACTAGTTTGATGTGGTTAAAACTGAAAGTGGATAGAGAGAGATAGGTGATTATTGGTGGCTATTCACCTGGGCATGAGAAGAAAGATCATGAGAGGCAAGTGTTTTGGGAGCAGCTGAATGAGTGTGTTAGTGGTTTTGATGCACGAGACCGGGTTATAGTAATGAGTGATTTGAATGCAAAGGTGAGTAATGTGGCAGTTGAGGGTATAATTGGTGTACATGGGGTGTTCAGTGTTTTAAGTGGCAATGGTGAAGAGCTTGTAGATTTGTGTGCTGAAAAATGACTGGTGATTGGGAATACCTGGTTTAAAAAGAGAGATATACATAAGTATACGTATGTAAGTAGGAGAGATGCCCATAGAGCGTTATTGGATTACGTGTTAATTGATAGGCGTGCGAAAGAGAGACTTTTGGATGTTAATGTGCTGAGAGGTGCAACTGGAGGGATGTCTGATCATCATCTTGTGGAGGCGAAGGTGAAGATTTGTAGAGGTTTTCAGAAAAGAAGAGAGAATGTTAGGGTGAAAAGAGTGGTGAGAGTGAGCTTGGAAAAGAGACATGTGTGAGGAAGTGCCAGGAGATATTGAGTACAGAATGGTAAAGGGTGAGAGCAAATGACGTAAGGGGAATGGGGGAGAAATGGGATTTAGTATTAGGGGAAGAAGTGATGGCTTGCGCAAAAGACGCCTGTGACATGAGAAGAGTGGGAGGTGTGCTGATTAGAAAGGGTAGTGAGTGGTGAATGAAGAGGTAAGATTATTAGTGAAAGAGAAGAAAGAGTCATTTGGACGATTTTTGCAGGGAAATAGCGCGAATAACTGTATGAAAGAAAGAGGGAGGAGTTCAAGATAAAAGGTGCAAGAGATGAAAAAGAGGGCAAATGAGAGTTGGGGTGAGAGAGTATCATTAAATTTTAGGGAGGATAAAAAGATGTTTTGGAAGGAGGTAAATAAAGTGCGTAAGACAAGAGAACAAATGGGAACTTCAGTGAAGGGCGCAAATGGGGAGGTGATAACAAGTAGTGGTGATGTGAGAAGGAGATGGAGTGAGTATTTTGGAGGTTTGTTGAATGTGTTTGATGAGAGAGTGGCAGATATAGGGTGTTTTGGTCGACGTGGTGTGCAAAGTGAGAGGGTTAGGGAAAATGATTTGGTAAACAGAGAAGAGGTAGTAAAAGCTTTGCGGAAAATGAAAGCCGGCAAGGCAGCAGGTTTGGATGGTATTGCAGTGGAATTTATTAAAAAAGGGGGTGACTGTATTGTTGACTGGTTGGTAAGGTTATTTAATGTATGTATGATTCATGGTGAGGTGCCTGAGAATTGGCGGAACGGATGCATAGTGCCATTGCACAAAAGCAAAGGGGATGAAGGTGAGTGCTCAAATTACAGAGGTATAAGTTTGTTGAATATTCCTGGGAAATTATTTGGGAGGACATTGATTGAGAGGGCACAGGCATGTACAGAGCATCAGATTGGGGAAGAGCAGTGTGGTTTCAAAAGTGGGAGAGGATGTGTGGATCAGGTGTTTGCTTTGAAGAATGCATGTGAGAAATACTTAGAAAAACAGATGGATTTGTATGTAGCATTTATGGATCTGGAGAAGGCATATGACAGAACTGAAAGAGATGGTCTGTGGAAGGTCTTAAGAATATATGGTGTGGGAGGCAAGTTGTTAGAAGCAGTGAAAAGTTTTTATCGAGGATGTAAGGCATGTGTACGAGTAGGAAGAGAGGAAAGTGATTGGTTCTCAGTAAATGTTGGTTTGCGGCAGGGGTGTGTGATGTCTCCATGGTTGTTTAATTTGTTTATGGATGGGGTTGTTAGGGAGCTGAATATAAGAGTTTTGGAGAGAGTGGCAAGTATGCAGTCTGTTGTGGATGGGAGGGCTTGGAAAGTGAGTCAGTTGTTGTTCGCTGATGATACAGCACTGATAGCTGATTCGGGTGAGAAACTGCAGAAGTTGGTGACTGAGTTTGGTAAAGTGTGTTAAAGAAGAAATCTGAGAGTAGTTGTGAATAAGAGCAAGGTTCAGTAGGGTTGAGGGACAAGTTAATTGGGAGGTAAGTTTGAATGGAGAAAAACTGGAGGAAGTGAAGCGTTTTAGATATCTTGGAGTGGATTTGGCAGCGGATGGAACCATGGAAGCGGAAGTGAATCATACGGTGGGGGAGGGGGCGAAAGTTCTGGGAGCGTTGAAAAATGTGTGGAAGACGAGAACGTTATCTCGGAAATCAAAAATGGGTATGTTTGAAGGAATAGTTGTTCCAACAATGTTATATGGTTGCGAGGCGTGGGCTATAGATAGACTTATGCGGAGGAGGGTGGATGTGGAAATGAGATGTTAGAGGACGATATGTGGTGTAAGGTGGTTTGATCGAGTAAGTAATGGAAGGGTAAGAGAGATGTGTGGTAATAAAAAGAGTGGAGTTGAGAGAGCAGAAGAGGGTGTTGTGAAATAGTTTGGTCACATAGAGAGAATGAGTGAGGAAAGATTGACAAAGAGGATATATGTGTCAGAAGTGGAGGGAACGAGGAGAAGTGGGAGACCAAATTGGAGGTGGAAAGATGGAGTGAAAAAGATTTTGAGTGATCGGGGCCTGAACATGCAGGAGGGTGAAAGGCGTGCAAGAAATGGAGTGAATTGGAGCAATGTGGTATACCTGGGTCGACGTGCTGTCAATGGATTGAACTAGGGCATGTGAAGCGTCTGGGGTAGACCATTGAAAGTTCTGTGGGGCCTGGATGTGGAAAGGGAGCTGTGGTTTCGGTGCATTATATATGACAGCTAGAGACTGAGTGTGAACGAATGTGGCCTTTGTTGTCTTTTCCTAGCGCTACCTCGCGCACATGCAGGGGAGGTGATTGACATTTCATGTGTGGCGGGGTGGCGACGGAAATGAATAAGGGCAGACAGTATGAATTATGTACATGTGTATATATATATATGTCAGAGTATGTGTATGTATGTGTACGTTGAGATGTATAGGTATACGAATAAAGTGTATATGAACGCGCACCTTCATAGAACATACAAACCTCCAACAGCCAGGTTCGAACCTGGGACCCCTTGTGCAAGAGGCAGGCATGTAACCGCTAGGCTAAGGGACTGTATAATAGGAAACAACTATTCGAAATACTAAGTACTCGAATACCCTTCGTCTCACTATGGTGAGCAACGGGGTCTATACCGGTTGTTTCCGAACAGAACACATAGCCAGCTGATAGCGTTTTACCGAACCTAACTGTACAACGCGGAGTTATATGAATACGAATAAAGTGTATATGAACGCGCACCTTCATAGAACTTAGTATTTCGAATAGTTGTTTCCTATTATACAGTCCCTTAGCCTAGCGGTTAGCATGCCTGCCTCTTGCACAAGGGGTCCCAGGTTTGATCCTGGCTGATGGAGGTTTGTATGATGTATAGGTATGTGTATGTGCGTTTGTGGACGTGTATGTATATACATGTGTATGTGGGTGGGTTGGGCCATTCTTTCGTCTGTTTCCTTGCGCTACCTCGCTAACGCGGGAGACAGCGACAAAGTATGATAAAATATAAATAAATGAATATATGTATGTACAGGCGCGCGAAAGAGAGACTTTTGGATGTTAATGTGCTGAGAGGTGCAACTGGAGGGATGTCTGATCATTATCTTGTGGAGGCTAAGGTGAAGATTTGTATGGGTTTCCAGAAAAGAAGAGTGAATGTTGGGGGTGAAGAGAGTGGTGAGAGTAAGTGAGCTTGGGAAGGAGACTTGTGTGAGGAAGTACCAGGAGAGACTGAGTACAGAATGGAAAAAGGTGAGAACAATGGAAGTAAGGGGAGTGGGGGAGGAATGGGATGTATTTAGGGAATCAGTGATGGATTGCGCAAAAGATGCTTGTGGCATGAGAAGAGTGGGAGGTGGGTTGATTAGAAAGGGTAGTGAGTGGTGGGATGAAGAAGTAAGAGTATTAGTGAAAGAGAAGAGAGAGGCATTTGGACGATTTTTGCAGGGAAAAAATGAAATTGAGTGGGAGACGTATAAAAGAAAGAGACAGGAGGTCAAGAGAAAGGTGCAAGAGGTGAAAAAAAGGGCAAATGAGAGTTGGGGTGAGAGAGTATCATTAAATTTTAGGGAGAATAAAAAGATGTTCTGGAAGGAGGTAAATAAAGTGCGTAAGACAAGGGAGCAAATGGGAACTTCAGTGAAGGGCGCAAATGGGGAGGTGATAACAAGTAGTGGTGATGTGAGAAGGAGATGGAGTGAGTATTTTGAAGGTTTGTTGAATGTGTTTGATGATAGAGTGGCAGATATAGGGTGTTTTGGTAGAGGTGGTGTGCAAAGTGCGAGGGTTAGGGAAAATGATTTGGTAAACAGAGAAGAGGTAGTAAAAGCTTTGCGGAAGATGAAAGCCGGCAAGGCAGCAGGTTTGGATGGTATTGCAGTGGAATTTATTAAAAAAGGGGGTGACTGTATTGTTGACTGGTTGGTAAGGTTATTTAATGTATGTATGACTCATGGTGAGGTGCCTGAGGATTGGAGGAATGCGTGCATAGTGCCATTGTACAAAGGCAAAGGGGATAAGAGTGAGTGCTCAAATTACAGAGGTATAAGTTTGTTGAGTATTCCTGGCAAATTGTATGGGAGGGTATTGATTGAGAGGGTGAAGGCATGTACAGAGCATCAGATTGGGGAAGAGCAGTGTGGTTTCAGAAGTGGTAGAGGATGTGTGGATCAGGTGTTTGCTTTGAAGAATGTATGTGAGAAATACTTAGAAAAGCAAATGGATTTGTATGTAGCATTTATGGATCTGGAGAAGGCATATGATAGAGTTGATAGAGATGCTCTGTGGAAGGTATTAAGAATATATGGTGTGGGAGGCAAGTTGTTAGAAGCAGTGAAAAGTTTTTATCGAGGATGTAAGGCATGTGTACGTGTAGGAAGAGAGGAAAGTGATTGGTTCTCAGTGAATGTAGGTTTGCGGCAGGGGGTGTGTGATGTCTCCATGGTTGTTTAATTTGTTTATGGATGGGGTTGTTAGGGAGGTAAATGCAAGAGTTTTGGAAAGAGGGAAAAGGATGAAGTCCTCCTCCAGACGCATTTCATTTCTGGTATATCCAACCTCTTCCCCTCCTCCTTCGAATTCAGCGCGAAAGACACGCATCTTTGCAAAATCGTTAGGGCGAAAAAATAAGCCAATATCCGTTGTAGTAACAGACACTCAAATACTTCTTCCAAATAGTTCACATTGAACCCACAATCATTGCCCACAGTCACACCCTATGATGTCCTCACTTCACCTCCCATGTTTTCCTCCTCTGCCATGTGTCCACTTTTCCCCAAGCCACCTCACGCACACTGCTTCCTCCTTCAATTTCACGTTCCACTCATCTTCCTCTCGCCATCCTGCTATATCTAAATCGTCCAGCCTTTTATTTTTTTCCAAGTTCATTGACGTCTCTTTTGGAGTCTGCCAGAAGAGCCGTATCATATGCAAACAGCAACTGACTCCCACCTTTCTCTTTCCTCGGCATGCTCACTATTCTGTAAACCTCTCTCTCTCTCTCTCTCTCTCTCTCTCTCTCTCTCTCTCTCTCTCTCTCTCTCTCTCTCTCTCTCTCTCTCTCTCTCTCTCTCTCTCTCTCTCTCTCTCTCTCTCTCTCTCTCTCTCTCTCTCTCTCTCTCTCTCTCTCTCTCTCTCTCTCTCTCTCTCTCTCTCTCTCTCTCTCATCTAACTCCCGTATCACTCCGCCCATAAACAGATTAATAACCAAGGTAACATTACACACCCTTGATGAACCACTCATTCTTCTTGCCTCCGACTCGCACACACTCCCTTCTCGAAAAAAAAAAAAAAAGAACTCAACTCACTTCATCTAGTATAAGAAATGGGGGGAAATAACTCACTGGAGAATCAAAAGTGTCCGTATGTCAGAAAATATCAGTGTGACTAAGAAACACACACGTCCCAGACAGTCCCAGTAAGAATACTATACCATTCGGTGGCTCCGTAAACTCGATGGTGAAATTGAGGGCGTTAGCAATGGTCTGTATGACGCTGACGTCCACACCGTAACGGTAGAGCGTCGTGCCATTCACTGCTTCATGGTAGAATGTACAAGGTGGAAGCTTGAAGAGTGAAACCTGTCGTTAAGCAAGAGTCCGTCCTCAGCAAGGGCTATAAACATGGTTGAAATTGGCAGATTTCGTCAAGTGGATCCAAAGTTATTTCTGTAGATCATTTTTCATATCAAGAGAGTAAAAGATATAGGAATTTATTCCTATACATGAATCTATATTTTACTGTGAATTCCATGAGAACTATATTCAATATTTTTCAGTACATGATTCTTCTATAAATATGTCTGTAGTTATGACTGTGTTCTTAAGAGCACTACGGATATGTGATCCCTTACGCCTGGTAGATGAATGGAGTCATATAAAACGTATCTTTACGTAGTTAATTATTCCAATTGCTTTGTGAACAAAGCTTACTGGAAAGCTAGGAAGACATTTTATGTTTATTATAACAAAAATGTGACAAATAAGGATAAGTCTAAATGTTTAGTGTTGACCAATTCTCTCAACTTAACTAATCTAAGACATGTTTTTAAATCAGTGCTTGTAATGTTGCTTTCCAGTATAATAACACCATCAGTAAGACCTTAATAAATAGTAGGCTAAATCATACAAAAATTTTGGGAGTGTTTACGCCGTCAAATGCATTGATTGAGAGGGTGAAGGCATGTACAGAGCATCAGATTGGGGAAGAGCAGTGTGGTTTCAGAAGTGGTAGAGGATGTGTGGATCAGGTGTTTGCTTTGAAGAATGTATGTGAGAAATACTTAGAAAAGCAAATGGATTTGTATGTAGCATTTATGGATCTGGAGAAGGCATATGATAGAGTTGATAGAGATGCTCTGTGGAAGGTATTAAGAATATATGGTGTGGGAGGCAAGTTGTTAGAAGCAGTGAAAAGTTTTTATCGAGGATGTAAGGCATGTGTACGTGTAGGAAGAGAGGAAAGTGATTGGTTCTCAGTGAATGTAGGTTTGCGGCAGGGGTGTGTGATGTCTCCATGGTTGTTTAATTTGTTTATGGATGGGGTTGTTAGGGAGGTGAATGCAAGAGTTTTGGAGAGAGGGGCAAGTATGCAATCTGTTGTGGATAAGAGGGGTTGTGATGTGAGTCAGTTGCTGTTCGCTGAGGATACAACAGTGGTGGCTGATTTGGGTGAGAAACTGCATACACAGCCATTTACATATATACACATATACATACTCATAATCACTTGCCTTCATCCATTTCTAAAGTCACCACATCCCACAGGAAACAGCATCGCCACCCCCTGCGTCAACGATGTAGCCCCAAGAAAACTAACAAAAAAGGCTCATTCGTTCACACTCAGTCTCTAGCTGTCATGTGTAATGCACCGAAACTACAGCTCCCTTTCCAAATCTAGGCTCCACAAAACTTTCCATGGTTTACCCCTGATGATTCACATGACCTGGATCAATCCATTGACAGCACGTCCACCCCTGTATAACACATTGTTCCAATTCACTCTATTCCTTGCACGCCTTTCACCCTCCTGCAGGTTCAGGCCCATTCGCTCAAAATCTTTTTCACTCCATCCTTCCACCTCCAATTTGGTCTACCACTTCTCCTCGTTCCCTCCACCGCTGACACATATATTCTCTTTGTTAATCTTTTCTCACTGATTCTCTCCGTGTGACCAAACCATTTCAATACAACCACTTTTGCTCTCTCAACCACACTCATTTTATTACCACTCATCTCTCTTACCCTTTCATTACTTCTCGATCAAACCACTTCACACCACATATTGTTCTTAAACATCTCATTTCCAACACAGCCACTCTTCTCCGAACAACCCTATCTATAGCCTACGCCTGGCAACCATATAACATTGATGGAACCACTATTCCTTCAAACATACCCATTTTTGCTTTCCGAGACAATGTTCTCGCTTTCCACACATTTTTCAACGCTCTCAGAACATTCACCCATTCCCCCTTCCTGTGACTCTCTTCCGCCTCCATGGTTCCATCCGCTGCCAAATCCACTTCCAGATATCTAAAATGCTTCACCTCCTCCAGTTTTTCTCCATTCAAACTTACCTCCCATTTGACTTGTCCATCAACCCTACTGAACCTAATAACTTTGCTCTTATTCACATTTACTCTCAGCTTTCTTCTTTCACACACTTTACCAAACTCAGTCACCAACTTCTGCAGTTTCTCACCCGAATCAGCCACCACCGCTGTATCATCAGCGAACAACTGACTCACTTCCTAAGCCCTTTCATCCACAACAGATTGCATACTTGCCACTCTCTCCAAAACTCTTGCATTCACCTCCCTAACAACCCCATCCATAAACCAATTAAACAACTATGTGGACATCACGCATCCCTGCCGCAAACCGATATTCACTAGGAACCAATCACTTTCTTCTCTTCCTACCCGTACACATGCCTTACATCCTCGATAAAAACCTTTCACTGCTTCTAGCAACTTTCCTCCCACACCACATATTCTTAATACCTTCCACAGAGATCTCTATCAACTCTATCATGTGCCTTCTCCTGATCCATAAGTGCTACATACAAATCCATTTGTTTTTCTATGTATTTCTCATATACATTCTTCAAAGCAAACGCCTGATCCATACATCCTCTACCACTTCTGAAACCACACTGCTCTTCCCCAATCTGATGATCTGTACATGCCTTCACCCTCTCAATCAATACTATCCCATATAATTTACCAGGAATACTCAACAAACTCATACCTCTGTAATTTGAGCACTCACCTTTATCTCCTTTACCTTTGTGCAATGGCACTACACATGCATTCTGCCAATCCTCAGGCACTTCACCATGAACCATACATACATTGAATATCCTCACCAACCAGTCAACAACACAGTCACCCCCTTTTTTTAATAAATTCCACAGCAATACCATCCAATCCCGCCGCCTCGCCGGCTTTCATCTTCCGCAAAGCTTTTACTACCTCTTCTCTGTTTACCAAATCATTCTCCCTAACCCTCTCACTTCGTACACCACCTCGACCAAAACACCCTATAGCTGCCACTCTATCACCTAACACATTCAATAAACCTTCAAAATACTCACTCCATCTCCCTCTCACTTCACTGCCACCTGTTATTGCCTCCCCATTTGCCCCCTTTTCCGACGTTGCCTTTTGTTAATTTGTCTCTTTCTAAATTCTACCTCCCTCTAAAACATCTTTCTATTATCCCTAAGATTCAGTGATACTCTTTCGCACCCTAACTCTCATTTGCCCTCTTTTTCACCACTTGCACCTTTCTCTTGACCTCCTGCCTCTTTCTTTTATACATCTTCCACTCATTTGCACTTTTTCCCTGCAAAAATCGTCCAAATGCCTCTCTCTTCTCAAACAATCTTACTTTTTCTTTCCACCACTCACTACCCTTTCTAATCTGCCCACCTCCCACGCTTCTCATGCTACAAAAATCTTTTGCCCAAGCCATCACTGCGTCTCTAAATACATCCCATTCCTTCCCCTCTCCCCTTAAGTCACTTGCTCTCACCTTTTTTTATTCTGCACTCAGTCTCTCCTGGTACTTCCTCACACAATTCTCTTTTCCAAGCTCACTTGCTCTCACCACTCTTTTCACCTCAACATTCTCTCTTCTTTTCTGAAAACCTCTACAAATCTTCACCTTCGCCTCCACAAGATAATGATCAGACATCCCTCCAGTTGCACTTCTCAGCACATTAGCATCCAAAAGTCTCTCTTTCGCACGCCTATCAAGTAACACGTAATCCAATAACGCTCTCTGGCCATCTCTCCTACTTACATACGTATAATTATGTATATCTCCCTTTTTAAACCAGGTATTCCCAATCACCAGTCCTTTCTCAGCACATAAATCTACAAGCTCTTCACCATTTCCATTTACAACACTGAACACCCCATGTATACCAATTATTCCCTCAACTGCCACATTACTCACCTTTGCATTCAAGTAATTTGTAACTTTAATCGCTGTACACACGTATCAGTACACTGATGTCAGCTTTTGTGAACACGAGGTATAAGGTGGTTTACTAACCTTATACTGGGTGGTTTACTAACCTTATACTGGGGTGGTTTACCAACCTTATACTGGGTGGTTTACTAACCTTATACTGGGTGGTTTACTAACCTTATACTGGGTGGTTTACTAACCTTATACTGGGGTGGTTTACTAACCTTATACTGGGGTGGTTTACTAACCTTATACTGGGGTGGTTTACTAACCTTATACTGGGTGGTTTACTAACCTTATACTGGGGTGGTTTACTAACCTTATACTGGGTGGTTTACTAACCTTATACTGAGGTGGTTTACTAACCTTATACTGGGGTGGTTTACTAACCTTATACTGGGTGGTTTACCAGCCTTATACTGAGGTGGTTTACTAACCTTATACTGGGTGGTTTACTAACCTTATACTGGGTGGTTTACTAACCTTATACTGGGGTGGTTTACTAACCTTATACTGGGTGGTTTACTAACCTTATACTGGGTGGTTTACTAACCTTATACTGGGTGGTTTACTAACCTTATACTGGGGTGGTTTACTAACCTTATACTGGGGTGGTTTACTAACCTTATACTGGGGTGGTTTACTAACCTTATACTGGGTGGTTTACTAACCTTATACTGGGGTGGTTTACTAACCTTATACTGGGTGGTTTACTAACCTTATACTGAGGTGGTTTACTAACCTTATACTGGGGTGGTTTACTAACCTTATACTGGGTGGTTTACCAGCCTTATACTGAGGTGGTTTACTAACCTTATACTGGGTGGTTTACTAACCTTATACTGGGTGGTTTACTAACCTTATACTGGGTGGTTTACTAACCTTATACTGGAGTGGTTTACTAACCTTATACTGGGGTGGTTTACTAACCTTATACTGGGTGGTTTACTAACCTTATACTGGGGTGGTTTACCAACCTTATACTGGGGTGGTTTACTAACCTTATACTGGGTGGTTTACTAACCTTATACTGGGTGGTTTACTAACCTTATACTGGAGTGGTTTACTAACCTTATACTGGGGTGGTTTACTAACCTTATACTGGGTGGTTTACTAACCTTATACTGGGTGGTTTACTAACCTTATACTGGGTGGTTTACTAACCTTATACTGAGGTGGCCACCTTTATCCTAAAACATTCGCTTGACTTGTATGTAAGAGTAATGTGCGAGGTCTTTCATTGCATATATTTGTTTAGAGTTTTCTCTGTGACCTTATATAGTCGTCCATGCATATTCTCATGACCCCTCTGCAATTGCCCTGGGTTGACCTCACCTCCTTCATAGATCGTCCAATCTGCTTCCATGGCAGGGGTCAGGAGGGCTAAACCAGTCATATCATGTCGTCCCACACTTTTCATAACTTCTGATCCCCCATCTCATCTTACAAGTTTGATGGTGATGTAAGGTCTCATTTCGTGGCTGTGAGGGAGTATTATGAACTAACTCTAGATGTGGAAAACCAGTGGTGCATTCATCATACCAATGCGGCACCACAATTGTCAAACTTACTTTCAGAACGGCTCCACGGAGATCATACAGCTTGTCGGGGAAGTAGTCTGTTTCGTGGGTGAATCTGTTGTGTCGCCAGGTGTTGACCCGCCTCACACCATGACCCCAGTATAACTGGTTCATGTATAGTATCCACTCCCCTTCTGTGCCAGACTGAGGAAGAGAGAACATAAAGTGTTCTTCAGAGAACAGTCAAACACCACCGTGCGAAGGGGAGAACATATCTACTACACACGAGTAGATTACCTTCATTGTTCTACGAAATGCTAAACTACAATCAACAATTCTGTTGAAATGTCAAAGGTAAAAGAGGAATGTGATTTGGGTGTAATAATCTCTGGTGATCTAAGGCTAATAAGCATTGCAAAGAGGCGGTGAAAAGAGCAGACACAAGTCATGGCTTTATAAGAGGATCCTTCCAATCTAAGTGCAGGGGTAAGATCATCTTGAATATTGTACTCAATCTTGTTCACCCTTACCTGAAAAAGAAAGACGTAGACAGAATGAATAGAGAATCACATTAATTCACGGTAATAGAAGCAAATTCTACGAGATAAGACGAAACGACTTGAATCTATTTACCTCAGAAAAGAGAAGGTGAAGAGGTGATCAAATATAGGAATTCAAAATCATCAAAGGTTTTGATTATTTTGATCTTTGAAGTTACCGAAGACTTTAGTCGTCTGATTCTAGTCATAGTAATTGGATACGAATTCGTGGGCAAACGATCCGCTCCGAACGAGGCGTAGTACATATTCGTCAACAGGGTTGTTAACATGTGAAACGACTGACCAAATGGAATGGGTCAAAGTAGGATGTATATATATATATATGTGAAAGGATCATAGTTTTGCGCGTGATCAAGTATATTCCTAATAGTCCGCAGGGAAAATGAAACACGAAAAGTTGCCAAGTGCACTTTCGTGTAATAATCACATCATCAGGGGACACACAAGAGAGAAATATAACAGTCAGTTGATTTACAACGAAGAGACGTAGCTACGACGCCATTTGATAAACATGCGATTGTCCAAGACAGACAACGAGCGTATCATGAAACTATAATGTGGACAAGAAGGGGAATTGTTTACAAATTTTATCAACAATAAAGTTATCCAATTTATATAGACCATCACTAATATTAAGATTATAATTCTTTGTGTATTTGATAATAGAAGATTCAATAATATTTCTCGTGGTACTGGAGTTAGAGTTAATGACTGGGATGGCATTACTCCAGTCAATACAGTGATCATAGTTTTTAACGTGATTAAACAAGGCATTTGATTCTTGTCCCGTTCTTATACTATATTTATGTTGCTTAAGTCTGACAGAGAGATCCTTACCAGTCTGCCCAGCATAAAACTTATCACAAATTTTACATGGCACTTTATAGATGCACCCAGGAGAAATTTCTGGTGAGTTCCTGATTAAGATATTCTTTATAGTACTATTGTTGCTGAAGGCAACATTTACATTAAAGGATTTAAGCAATATAGAAAGTAAAGTAAAATCATTGCTAAAAGGGAGAAATAAAAGATTCTTGGTGTCAATGGGAGGTTTGGGCTCAACTCTATATAATGATTTCTTTGCTAACTTCAGGGGTTTATCAATGGAAGATCTAAGGTACTTTAACTTAGATCCAATAGAATATATCTTTCAAACTCATCAATATACTCTGGACTGCAAATACGTAATGCCCTAAGGAACATAAATTGAAATGATTTTAATTTAATTCTGTCATGTTGAGATGAGTAATAATGGATATATGAGCAAACATTGGCAGGTTTTCTGTATATGCTAAACTTAAACTTGTTTTCTTGTCTATGGATCACGTAATCTGAAAATGGTAACATACTATTATTATCATTTTCTACAGTAAATTTGATGGAAGGTACTAAATTGTTAAGTAAGGGGAGAAATGTTTGTAAATTTTCATTTGTTGGCCAAACACAAAAACATCAACATACTTAAACCAAATTACATTAGAAGGTAGACATCCTTTAGCAATTTTTTCAAGAAATTCTATATAAAGATTACTTAGTACAGGTGAGAGAGGGTTACCCATTGCCGTACCAAATTTTTGAGCACAATAATCTCCATTGAAATGAAATACACAGTCTTTTATGCACAATTTTATCAGTTCAGTGAAATCAGACTTTGAAATAGGTAAGTGAATACCATCCAAAACATCAAATAAATATTCTGAAAGGACATCAACTGGAACTTTTGTGAAAAGTGAGGAAACATCAAAGCTAACGAGTTTGAAATAAAAATTGACATTGATATTGTTTAGCTTGTTGACTAAATCTATATTGTTCATGATATTAGAATTTGATACCTTACCAACCAAAGGGCTTAATAAAGAAACTAACCATTTTGACAATTTATATGTGATGGAGCCTACTGAACTCACTATAGGTCTTGCTGGAAAATTCTGTTTATGTGTTTTGATCAATCCATACATATATGGCAATGAAGGGGACAAAGATGACATACTTTTGATGAGAGAAGCATTACCTTTCAACAACAACATCAGTTCTTTATTGAAATGAGAATTAACTGCTTCTAGGGGATTCTTACTGAGTTTAGAATATGTTGTGTCATCATGGTGTTGTATCCCATTGACACCAAGAATCTTTTAGTTCTCCCTTTTGATAATAATTTCACTTTACTTCCCAACTTCCCATGTTGCTTAAATCCTTTAGTGTAAAAGTTGCCCTCAGCAACAATAATACTATAAAGAATATCTTAATCAGAAACTCACCAGAAAATCTCCTGGGTTCATCTATAAAGTGCCATGTAGAAATTGTGATAAGTTTTATGTTGGGCAGAGTGGTAATCCCTTAAAAGCAGTTACTTCCCATTTCAATCAAGAAATGAAGTTGTTGTTGAAAGGTAATGCTTCTCTTATCAAAAGTATGTCATCTTTGTCCCCTTCATTGCCATATATGTATGGACTTATCAAAACACATAAACAGAATTTTCCAGCAAGACCTATAGTGAGTTCAGTAGGCTCCATCACATATAAATTGTCAAAATGGTTAGTTTCTTTATTAAGCCCTCTAGTGGGTAAGATATCAAATTCTAATATCATGAACAATGTAGATTTAGTCAACAAGCTAAACAATATCAATGTTAACTTTCATTTCAAACTAGTTAGCTTTGATGTTTCCTCACTTTTCACTAAAGTTCCAGTTGATGACCTTTTAGAATATTAACTTGATGTCTTGGATGATATTTACCTGTTTCAAAGTCTGTTTTCATTGAACTGATAAAATTTTGTATAAAAGACTGTGTATTTTAATTCAATGGAGATTATCACGCTCAAAAATTTGGTATGGCAATGGGTAACCTTCTTTCACCTGTACTGAGTAATCTTTGTATAGAATTTCTTGAAACAAAATTACTAAAGGATATCTTACCTTCTCATGCAATTTGGTTTAGGTATGTAGATGATGTTCTTTGTATTTGGCTAACAAATGAAAATTTACAAATATTTCTCCCCTTACCTAACAATTTAGTACCATTAGATTTACTGTAGAAAATGAAAAGAATGGTATGTTACCATTTTTAGATTGCATGATCCATAAGCAAGGAAACAAGTTTAAGTTTAGCATACACAGAAAACCTACCAATGTATGCTCATATATCCATTATTACTCATCTCAATATGACAGAGTTAAATTATCATCATTTCAATCTATGTTCTTTAGGGCATTACGTATTTGCAGTCCAGAGTTTATTGATGATAAGTTTGAGAAGATATATTCTATTGGATCTAAGTTAAAGTACCCTAGATCTTTCATTGATAGATTTCTTAAGTTAGCAAAGAAATCATTTTATAGAGTTGAGCCCAAACTTCCCATTGACACCAAGAATCTTTTAGTTCTCCCTTTTAATAATGATTTTACTTTACTTCTCATGTTGCTTAAATCCTTTAATGTAAATGTTGCCTTTAGCAACAATAATACTATAAAGAATATCTTAATCAGGAACTCACCAGAAAATTCTCTTGGATGCATCTATAAAGTGCCATGTAGAAACTGCGATAAGTTTTATGTTGGTCAGACTGGTAAGGATCTTTCTGTTAGACATAAGCAACATAAATATAGTATAAGAACGGGACAAGAATCAAATGCCTTGTTTAATTACGTTAAAAACTATGATCATTGTATTGACTGGAGTAATGCCATCCCAGTTATTAACTCAAAGTCTATTACCAAGAGAAATATCATTGAATCTTCTATTATTAGATACACAAAGAATTACAATCTTAATATTAGTGATGGTCTATACAAATTAGATAACTTTATTGTTGATAAAATTTGTAAAATGATAAGTTTATGAACGCTCGTTGTATGTTTTGGACAATCGCATGTTTACCAAATGGCGTCCTAGCTTTGTCTCTTTGATATATATCAACTGACATATATTTCTCCCTTGTGTCTCCCCTGATGATGTAATTATTACACGAAAGAGCACAAGGGAACTTATCGTGTTTCATTTTACCAGTGGACTCATAGGAATATATATATATATATATATATATATATATATATATATATATATATATATATATATATATATATATATATATATTCCCTAGGGATAGGGGACAAAAGAATACTTCCCACGTATTCCCTGCGTGTCGTAGAAGGCGACTAAAAGGGAAGGGAGCGGGGGGCTGGAAATCCTCCCCTCTCGTTTTTTTTTTTTTTTTAATTTTCCAAAAGAAGGAACAGAGAAGAGGTCCAGGTGAGGATATTCCCTCAAAGGCCCAGTCCTCTGTTCTTAACGCTACCTCGCTATCGCGGGAAATAGCGAATAGTATGAAAAAAAAAAAAAAAAAAAAAAAATATATATATATATATATATATATATATATATATATATATATATATATATATATATATATATATATATATATATATATATATTGCGCTACCTCGCAAACGCGGGAGACAGCGACAAAGTATAAAAAAAAAAAAAAAAAAAAAAAAAAATATATATATATATATATATATATATATATATATATATATATATATATATATATATATATATATATTCATTTTTGCTTTGTCGCTGTCTCCCGCGTTAGCAAGGCAGCGCAAGGAAACAGACGAAAGAATGGCCCAACCCACCCACATACACATGTATATACATACACGTCCACACACGCAACTATATATACCTATACATCTCAACGTATACATATATATACACACACAGACATATACATATTTACACATGTACATAGTTCATACTGTTTGATTTATTTATTCCCATCGCCGCCCTGCCACACTTGAAATAACATCCCCCTCCCCCCTCATGTGTGCGAGGTAGCGCTAGGAAAAGATAACAAAGGCCACATTCGTTCACACTCAGTCTCTAGCTGTCATGTAATAATGCACCGAAACCACAGCTCCCTTTCCACATCCAGGCCCCACACAACTTTTCACGGTTTACCCCAGACGCTTCACATGCCCTGGTTTAATCCATTGACAGCACGTCGACCCTGGTATACCATATCTTTCCAATTCACTCTATTCCTTGCACGCCTTTCACCCTCTTGCATGTTCAGGCCCCGATCACTCAAAATCTTTTTCACTCCATCATTCCACCTCCAATTTGGTCTCCCACTTCTCCTCATTCCCTCCACCTCTGACACATATATCTTCTTGGTCAATCTTTCCTCACTCATTCTCTCCATGTGACCAAACCATTTCAAAACACCCTCTTCTGCTCTCTCAACCACACTCTTTTAGTTACCACACATCTCTCTTACCCTATTATTACTTACTCGATCAAACCACCGCACACCACATATTGTCATCAAACATATCAATTCCAGCACATCCACCCTCCACCGCACAACTCTATCCATAGCCCACGCTTCGCAACCATATAACATTGTTGAAACCACTATTCCTTCAAACATACCCATTTTTGCTTTCCGAGATAATGTTCTCGACTTCCACACATTCTTCAACGCTCCCAGAACTTTCGCCCCCTCCTCCACCCTATGATTCACTTCCGCTTTCATGGTTCCATCTGCTGCCAGATCCACTCCAAGATATCTAAAACACTTCACTTCCCCCAGTTTTTCTCCATTCAGACTCACCTCCCAATTGACTCGACCCTCAACCCTACTGTACCTAATAACCTTGCTCTTATTCACATTTACTCTTAACTTTCTTCTTTCACACACTTTACCAAACTCAGTCACCAGCTTCTTCAGTTTCTCACATGAATCAGCCACCAGCGCTGTATCATCAGCGAACAACAACTGACTCACTTCCCAAGCTCTTTCATCCACAACAGACTTCATACTTGCCCCTCTTTCCAAAACTCTTGCATTCACCTCCCTAACAACCCCATCAATGCACAAATTAAACAACCATGGAGACATCACACACCCCTGCCGCAAACCTACATTCACTGAGAACCAATCACTTTCCTCTCTTCCTACACGTGCACATGCCTTACATCCTCGATAAAAACTTTTCACTACTTCTAACAACTTGCCTCCCACACCATATATTCTTAATACCTTCCACAGAGCATCTCTATCAACTCTATCATATGCCTTCTCCAGATCCATAAATGCTACATACAAATCCATTTGCTTTTCTAAGTATTTCTCACATACATTCTTCAAAGCAAACACCTGATCCACACATCCTCTACCACTTCTGAAACCACACTGCTCTTCCCCAATCTGATGATAGAGTGACAGATATAGGGTGTTTCGGTCGAGGTGGTGTGCAAAGTGAGAGGGTTAGGGAAAATGATTTGGTAAACAGAGAAGAGGTAGTGAAAGCTTTGCAGAAGTTGAAAGCCGGCAAGGCAGCGAGTTTGGATGGTATTGCAGTGGAATTGTTTAAAAAAGGGGGTGACTGTATTGTTGACTGGTTGGTAAGGTTATTTAATGTATGTATGACTCATGGTGAGGTGCCTGAGGATTGGCGGAATGCGTGCATAGTGCCATTGTACAAAGGCAAAGGCGATAAGAGTGAGAGCTCAAATTACAGAGGTATAAGTTTGTTGAGTATTCCTGGTAAATTATATGGGAGGGTATTGATTGAGAGGGTGAAGGCATGATATATATATATATATATATATATATATATATATATATATATATATATATATATATATATATAATTCTCAAAAATACCCAGTGGTCTGTCGCTTTTTGAGTCCGTTTATATTCCTTTATAGACAGTAGAGGTAATAGTGCTAGAGAACCCAATGCAATTGTAGTTGTAGTCTTAAGGTCTACCATTAGATGCCATTAGACGTAAACATAAGATTTAAGATGCAACACTTGATCTCAGATAAGGGTTAACTTTGAGGAGATAAAGCACGTAAATAGCAATACTTTTTGGACAGAATATTCTCTCTCAACCATCCTCTTTTCTCATGATCGTAACTGCATTTTTGACAATCTTATTTGGACTTCCACTAACTCCCGCTGTTTAGCTCTCTCATAACTAGGGCTTAGAGGCCAGTCAATTCCCTGAACTCTAACAGAAAAGCACAAAGCCATTCCTACCTGTTACTTAAAGTTATTTTAATCCCAACATCACACTTGATTCCCGCCGTCCAACACCATTCCTTATAGGCCAACCACTGTCTGCATTGTTTGATCGTAAACCGTTGTAAGGGAGAGTGATTAAGGGGGGTCAGGTGGCGGGGGTTGACCTGGGTAGCTGGATGTTTTGAACAACTTTTTCATGTTTTCGTGGTTTGTTCATTCCCTAATAATGATGTGGTTAATGCTAGGATGGGCTTTCAAAATTGCCGTGGGACAAATTAAAGTTCAGTATTAGCAATTATGATAGATTCAGTGACGTTGTGTATGGCATAATCAGCAGAGGGGTATAAAATAACGGGATTTTCAAGATCTATGGCCAGGGTGATCATTTTCATGACAATGTTTAGCGATCGCATTTTTGTGGTCATCCCTGCGTACTGCATGACGGTGCCAATAACACATCTCCGCTACAGTTCTACCATAAGAATCAGGCAACCCACTCTGGTTCATCTGTATGGCACCGTAATTCAAGCCATGACACCTGTTTATGTAATCCCTGACAGACAGTTCGACGTACGGAGGTCGGGGCAAACTTTGAGAATAGTGACTGATAACTGTAATATGTTATTTCTTTGGGCTTTTCGGTCAGCTGTCGGGTCGGTTCTTGGTTCGAATGTTGGGTCGGGGTTTGGTATATCATCCCAGCTACCTCTGGTGTGAGTCTGGGATGAGTACCTTATCCCAGCTACCTCTGGTGTGAGTCTGGGATGAGTACCTTATCCCAGCTACCTCTGGTGTGAGTTTGGGATGAGTATCTTATCCCAGCTACCTCTGGTGTGAGTTTGGGATGAGTATCTTATCCCAGCTACCTCTAGTGTGAGTCTGGGATGAGTACCTTATCCCAGCTACCTCTAGTGTGAGTTTGGGATGAGTACCTTATCCCAGCTACCTCTAGTGTGAGTTTGGGATGAGTACCTTATCCCAGCTACCTCTAGTGTGAGTCTGGGATGAGTACCTTATCCCAGCTACCTCTAGTGTGAGTTTGGGATGAGTACCTTATCCCAGCACTCACCACCAGTGTGTAGGATTGACAGTTAAGTCGAATGGACGATAGAATTCTGTTGAAGTCTTACCTTTACGGCCCCTAAGATATGTTCCGTGTTTCTTCCAGTCCTCGAAGTTGTGAAAGCTTCCAGGTGTTCCAGCGATGACCCAGCCAAAACAAACCTGTTGTGAGAAACAGAAACATCTTGTTATATGTCGGGTTCGAACCCTAGGTAGGGCGTCCGGGGTGGCAGAAGCAGCTTAATGCTCTGTCCAGGGTTCGAATCCGACCTGTGGTGCATATACATTTGTTTGTCTATCAACATCTTGTTATATACATCTGGTGGTTCCCTAATGTGTCTTACTTTTTGGGTACAAATTTGCTTAATGTTCGCTTGTCAGGAGAAAATGGAATTAAATGAATATTCTATTTTCTTTTTCTCTCTATTACACAAGAATGTGAAACTTCGTTAATCATGTTATAACTCAGTCTATTATATAAACCCGTCCGTGCAGAGCTACATGTGACGTCACGCGGCCCTGAACCCACAGTTGCAAGGAAACTGTCAGGAAAGAGAGAGAAAGTGTGAGCAAAATGTGGACGAATCAATGTTTTAGTTAGCCCTTAGACCAGCACGTTTTCTTTGTTTAGGGGCCAATGACGTAGCGTACAAGCTCCACCCACTTGTGTGTGGATGACAACGACCAGAGACATCCAGCCTTCATCATCATAGCATCATATCCTTCCCCAGCATAACCCGTACTTAATCTATGTAATGATTCTCCATATATTCAAATATCTTCTATTGATCCCCCCCGACGCTATCCTTTGCCAGTTTTCACAGTTCTCTCAAGAGATTATCCGTTTTATCGGCAACGCTGTATCGCCTTACAATGTTTCTTCGTCTCTTTTTCTTATCCTCATCACTTGGGATGTGGACGATAAGGTTCTAGTGATGATATATACAGTTTAAAGCTGACTGTCCTCGCTCGCACACACCCTCCTTCATCAACACCTCACCCTCTCACTGTAGCCATCACACCTTCCTTCATCAACACCTCACCCTCTCACTGTAGCCATCACACCTTCCTTCATCAACACCACATCCTTTCACATTAGTTATCACACTGTCTCTCATCAAGGCCATACCCTTTCACGTCAGCCATTACGCCTCTCTTCTTTCATTGGTCATCACTCCCTGAACGGCGCAATGACATTGCTCGGTAGTCAACCACTTACTTTTCTTATCTTCCTCTTCATACCTCCTATTTTGCTGGAATAACCTTCCCGCTCAACTGTGTAATAATGGAATACAATGTTTTCCGGAAAATTATCAACCAGAAATTTCATTTCCAAAAAGGACATAGTCACTTGTTTACCAAATGGCGTCCTAGCTACATCCCTTCGTTGTATATCAACTAATTGTTATATTTGGACGATTTTTTGCAGGGAAATAATGCAAATGACTGAAAGATGTATAAAAGAGGCAGGAGGTCAAGGGAAAGGTGCAAGAGGTGAAAAAGAGGGCAAATGAGAGTTGGGGTGAGAGAGTATCAATGAATTTTAAGGAGAATAAAAAGATGATTTAGAAGGAGGTAAATAAAGTGCGTAAGGCAAAGGAGCAAATGGGAACATCAGTGAAGGGGGCTAATGTGGAGGTGATAACAAGTAGTGGTGATGTGAGAAAGAGATGGAGTGAGTATTTTGAAGGTTTGTTGAATGTGTTTGATGATAGAGTGGCAGATATAGGGTGTTTTGGTCGAGGTGGTGTGCAAAGTGAGAGAGTTAGGGAGAATGATTTGGTAAACAGAGATGAGGTAGTGAAAGCCTTGCGGAAGATGAAAGCCGGCAAGGCAGCGGGGTTGGATGGTATTGCAGTGGAATTTATTTAAGAATGGGGTGACTGTATTGTTGACTGGTTGGTAAGGTTATTTAATGAATGTATGATTCATGGTGAGGTGCCTGAGGATTGGCGGAATGCGTGCATAGTGCCATTGTACAAAGGCAAAGGGGATAAGAGTGAGTGCTCAGATTACAGAGGTGTAATTTGTTGAGTATTCCTGGTAAATTATATGGTAGGGTATTGATTGAGAGGGTGAAGGCATGTACAGAGCATCAGATTGGGGAAGAGCAGTGTGGTTTCAGAAGTGGTAGAGGATGTGTGGATCAGGTGTTTGCTTTGAAGAATGTATGTGAGAAATACTTAGAAAAGCAAATGGATTTGTATGTAGCATTTATGGATCTGGAGAAGGCATATGATAGAAATGATAGAGATGCTCTGTGGAAGGCTTTGAGAATATATGGTGTGGGTGGCAAGTTGTTAAAAGCAGTGAAAAGGTTTTATCGAGGATGTAAGGCATGTGTACAAGTAGGAAGAGAGGAAAGTGATTGGTTCTCAGAGAATGTTGGTCTGCAGCAGGGGTGTGTGATGACTCCATGGTTGTTAAGTTTGTTTATGGATGGGGTTGTTTTAGAAAGAGGGGCAAGTATGCAGACTGTTGTGGATGAGAGAGCTTGGGAAGTGAGTCAGTTGTTCGCTGATGATACAGCCCTGGTTCAATCCATTGACAGCACGTCGACCACATTATACCACATAGTTCCAATTCACTCTATTCCTTGCATGCCTTTCATCCTCCTGCATGTTCAAGCCCCAATCAATCAAACCTTTTTCACTCCATCTTTCCACCTCCAGTGTGGTCTCCCACTTCTCGTTTCCTTCACCTCTGACACATATATCCTCTTGGTCAATCTTTCCTCACTCATTTTCTCTATGTGACCAAACCATTTCAAAACACCCTCTTCTGCTCCCTCAACCACGCTCTTTTTATTAACCACATATCTCTCTTACCCTTTCATTACTTACTCGATCAAACCACCTCACACCACATATAGTCCTCAAACATCTCATTTCCAACAAATCCACCCTCCTCCGCACAACTCTATCTATAGCCCACGCCTCGCAACCATATACCATTGTTGGAACCACTATTCCTTCAAACATACCCATTTTTCCTTTCCGGGATAATGTTCTCGCCTTCCACACAAATTTGAACTCTCCCAGAACTTTCGTCCCCTTCCCCACCCAATGACTCACTTCAGCTTCCATGGTTCCATCCGCTGCCAGATCCACTCCCAGATATCTAAAACACTTCAATTCCTTCAGTTTTTCTCCATTCAAACTTACCTCCCAGTTGACTTGACCCTCAACCCTACTGTACCTAATAACATTGCTCTTATTCACATTTACTCTCAGCTTTCTTCTTTCACACACTTTACCAAACTCAGTCACCACCTTCTGCTGTTTCTCACATGAATCAGCCACCAGCGATGTATCATCAGCGAACAACAAATGACTCGTATTCCAAATTCTCTCATCCACAACAGACTGCATACTTGTCCCTCTTTCCAAAACTCTTCATTCACATCCCTAACAACCCCATCCATGAACAAATTAAAAAACCATGGAGACATCACACACCCCTGCCGCAAACCTACATTCACTGAGAACCAATCACTTTCCTCTCTTCCTACACGTACACATGCCTTACATCCTCGATAAAAACTTCTCACTGTTTCTAACAACTTGCCTCCCACGCCATATAATCTTAATACCTTCCACAGAGCATCTCTATCAACTCTATCATATGCCTTCTCCAGATCCATAAATGCTATATACAAATCCATTTGCTTTTCTAAGTATTTCTCACATATATTCTTTAAAGCAAACACCTGACCCACACATCCTCTACCACTTCTGAAACCACACTGCTCTTCCCCAATCTGATGCTCTGTACATGCCTTCACCCTCTCAATCAATATCCTCCCATATAATTTACCAGGAATACTCAACAAACTTATACATCTGTAATTTGAGCACTCACTCTTATCCCCTTTGCCTTTGTACAATGGCACTATGCACGCATTCCGCCAATCCTCAGGCACCTCACCATGAGTCATACATACATTAAATAACCTTACCAACCAGTCAACAATACAGTCACCCCCCTTTTTTAATAAATTCCACTGCAATACCATCCAAACCCACCGCCTTGCCGGCTTTCATCTTCCGCAAAGCTTTTACTACCTCTTCTCTGTCTACCAAATCATTTTCCCTAACCCTCTCACTTTGTACACCACCTTGACCAAAACACCCTATATCTGCCACTCTATCATCAAACACATTCAACAAACCTTCAAAATGAGTACTCACTCCATCTCCTTCTCACATCACCACTACTTGCTATCACCTCCCCATTAGCCCCCTTCATTGAAGTTCCCATTTGTTCCCTTGTCTTACGGACTTTATTTACCTCCTTCCTAAACATCTTTTTATTCTCCCTAAAATTTAATGATACTCTCTCACCCCAACTCTCATTTGCCCTCTTTTTCACCTCTTGCACCTTTCTCTTGACCTCCTGCCTCTTTCGTTTATACATGTCCCGATCATTTGCATTATTTCCCTGCAAAAATCGTCCAAACGCCTCTCTCTTCTCTTTCACTAATGATCTTACTTCTTCGTCCCACCACTCACTACCCTTTCTAATAAGTCCACCTCCCACTCCTCTCATGCCACAAGCATCTTTTGCGCAAGCCATCACTGCTTCCCTAAATACATCCCATTCCTCCCCCACTCCCCTTACCTCCATTGTTCTTGCCTTTTTCCATTCTGTTCCCACTCTCTCCTGGTACTTCCTCGCACAAGTCTCCTTTCCAAGCTCACTTACTCTCACCACTCTTTTCATCCCAACATTCTCTCTTCTTTTCTGAAAACCCCTACAAATCTTCACCTTCGCCTCCACAAGATAATGATCAGACATCCCTCCAGTTGCACCACTCAGCACATTAACATCCAAAAGTCTCTTTTTCGCACGCCCATCAATTAACACGTAATCCAATAACGCTATCTGGCCATCTCTCCTACTTACATACGTATACTTATATATATATATATATATATATATATATATATATATATATATATATATATATATATATATATATATATATATATATATATATCATATATAAACCAGGTATTCACAATCACCAGTCCTTTTTCAGCACATAAATCAACAAGCTCTTCACCATTTCCATTTACAACAATGAACACCCCATGTACACCAATTACTCCCTCATCTGCCACATTATTCACCTCTGCATTCAAATCACCCATCACTATAACCCGGTCTCGTGCATCAAAACCACTAACACACTCATTCAGCCGCTCCCAAAACACTTGCCTCTCATGATCTTTCTTCTCATGCCCAGGTGCATATGCACCAATAATCACCCATCTCTCTCCATCCGCTTTCAGTTTTCCCTATATCACTCTAGAGTTTACGTTCTTACACTCTTTCACATACTCCCACCACTCCTGTTTCAGGTGTAATGCTACTCCCAAGACATTCCCAAACTACTCTTCCCCTTTACCCTTGAGCTTCGTTTCACTCAGAGCCAAAACCTCCAGGGTGGGGGAGGGGGCGAAAGTTCTGGGAGCGTTACATCCTCGATAAAAACTTTTCACTGCTTCTAACAACTTGCCTCCCACACCATATATTCTTAATACCTTCCACAGAGCATCTCTATCAACTCTATCTTATGCCTTCTCCAGATCCATAAATGCTACATACAAATCCATTTGCTTTTCTAAGTATTTCTCACATACATTCTTCAAAGCAAACACCTGATCCACACATCCTCTACCACTTCTGAAACCACACTGCTCTTCCCCAATCTGAGGGAACAATTGGGGTATTCAGGATTGTAAATAGAAATGGTGAAGAGGTTGTGGATTTGTGTGCAGAAAAAGGACTGGTGATTGGGAATACCTGGTTTAAAAAGATAGATATACATAAGTATACGTATGTAAGTAGGAGAGATGGCCAGAGAGTGTTATTGGATTACGTGTTAATTGATAGGCGTGTAAAAGAGAGACCCTTTGGTTGGTAATGTGCCGAGAGGTGCAACTGGAGGGATGTCTGATCATTATCTTGTGGAGGCGAAGGTGAAGATTTGTAGAGGTTTTCATACAAGAAGAGAAAATGCTAGGGAGAAGAGAGTGGTGAGAGTAAGTGAGATTAAAAAAAAAAAAAAAAGAAACTTGTGCTAAGATATACGAGCAGATACTGAGTGTGGGATGGTAAAGGTTGAGAGCAAATGAAGAAATGGGAGTGAGTGAGGAATGGGGGTTGTAGTATTAATACCATACCTTCCATGATAGTCCCATATATGGTGGTATATGTTGGCGTAGACCAGGAATGGTTGTAGGTCTTCCATTACAATTAAGTATCCACGACACCTGGGAGACTGCCAGATTATGTCCAAGAAGTCTTCCTCTGTGGTGACGTACACCACCTGCCAGAGTACATGATGTTATGTACAGATGGTACTGACTTGTGTACACAACCTGGCAGAGTATATGATGTTATGTACAGATGGTACTGACGTGTGTACACAACCTGGCAGAGTATATGATGTTATGTACAGATGGTACTGACGTGTGTACATCAGCTGGCAGAGTTCATGATGTTCTGTACAGATGGTACTGACGTGTGTACACAACCTGGCAGAGTATATGATGTTCTGTACAGATGGTACTGACGTGTGTACATCACCTGCCAGAGTACATGATGTTATATACAGATGGTCATGACGTGTGTACATCACCTGCCAGAGTACATGATGTTATGTACAGATGGTACTGACTTGTGTACATCACCTGCCAGAGTACATGATGTTATGTACAGATGGTACTGACGTGTGTACACAACCTGGCAGAGTATATGATGTTATGTACAGATGGTCATGACGTGTGTACATCACCTGCCAGAGTACATGATGTTCTGTACAGATGGTACTGACGTGTGTACACAACCTGGCAGAGTATATGATGTTATGTACAGATGGTACTGACGTGTGTACATCAGCTGGCAGAGTACATTATGGTGTTATGTACATATGTACATCAGTGGCCGGTTAAGAGCAGGTTAGCGTTTCTACAAGACTAAGTGTTTATGGAGGTAGTGGTTTTCTGTTTACGTAGGCCCACAGTCAACCCAACTGTTCATCCTTTGATTAAGGGGATGGTCAGCAAAAATTTCGGTACCTGGCGTACGTTATAATTAACGTGAATGAGATGACCTTAATTAACGCATTCAGATACACACGCGCGTCTCTGCTAGAATAATAGAAAAAGAAATGGGAAAGCTGTCTTTCAAAAGAATACATCAAAGCTGTAATTTACCTCAATGGAAACCACAGGGGCAGCTGAGGTATAGGTGACTGTGGACCGACGACCAATAACCAGGAATCGAACCTAGGTCACTCAACCTTGGGCGGGCCCTTATATGCTTCATGGTCAGCAACTCCAAAACCTCCGACAGCCACAGGTCTGTAGCGAAGCCTACGATACAGTAACTTACCTGTCTTTGATTAGGTAGCTGTAGCAATCCCTCCAGTACATACTGGTGTTTGTACACAGCATCGAAGACTAACACTAGGTCACACTCGCTCAACTCCTGAGTGATCAGTGCCAGCAACATGTGGCTCAGTGAATCGGCTTCGCTCGCAAGATTCGAAAACTTTTTATCATATCGTCGTCTCAGAATCTTCAAGGAACCCTCTTGTGTCTTCGTTCTAGCTACTGAACCTTCGAGATAACGTTCCGACACCATAAGTGTCCGGCCGACTTCACCAACAGATGGCAGCAGTGGTTGTATCAGTTCATCATAACTTGGAGGCTGTAGGGTATAGCAGGGTGCTTCCACTAAACCTTGTGTATAAGGCAAGTTATCATAGAAGACCATGCAGCTATCTGAGGCTTCACGTGTTCCTTTCCACTGCATTCCCCAAGACGAAGACAACGTGGACACCAGGAACAAAAGGAATGGCTGAGGTCTCTTCATTTCAACCTGTCGGATGCAATGAAACTGTCAGACACAAATCTGTATGTTGAGTATTTTCAGGTTAAGCAATATTGCGGCAGTATCATATGACCTCATATGACCTCGACATTTCACCGAGAAGCTAAATATCTCATTCAAGAAAACATTATAGAAAAAAGAGGACCTCGCTGAAACAATAACAAGACCAGATATGTTCACTTTGCATTGTCTCATATAGAAAGATGATGGACAAGCCCCAGGATGGTTGGACGTGACAAGTGGAGTGCTACAGGGATCAGCCTACGGACCGATTCTCTTTCACATATATATCAGCTATATTGATAATGGGCTGCATTGCAAGATAGCAAAATTTGCTGATGATATAAAGGTGAGAAATAGTTCTACAATTGGTCTTGAACGTCTACAACTTGAAACTAACATAGATAAACTGATGAACTGAGCTCATGAGTGGCAAATGAATTTTAATATCGATAATTGCAAACTTTTTACATATTGGTAATAAAAAACGAAAAGGCAAGCTAGGTACGAATCCTGTTGAACTGCAAATGGTAGATGAGGAAAAGGACTTGGCATTTATACTCTCTGGTGACGTAAAACCAAGGAAGCATTGTACAGAAGCAGCGAAAAGAACGAATAAAATTCTTGTAGTCCAGGCAAATCATTCCAAGTCCACATCTTGAATGCTGTGTTCAGTTTTTTATCAACTTACCTTAATAAAGACATAGACGGAATGAAGAGAATATAACGTACCAACACGATTCCCCGACTGAGAAAAAAATCCTTTCAGATGAGATTGAACGAGTGTGGTTGAGAAGAGGGTGTTTTGAAATGGTTTGGTCACATAGAGAGAATGAGTGAGGAAAGTTTGACCAAGAGGATATATGTGTCAGAGGTGGAGGGAACGAAGGGGAAGTGGGAGACCAAATTGGAGGTGGAAAGATGGAGTGAAAAAGATTTTGAGTGATCGGGGCCTGAACATGCAGGAGGGTGAAAGGCGTGCAAGGAATAGAGTGAATTGGAACGATGTGGTATACCGGGGTCGACGTGCTGTCAAATGATTGAACCAGTCATGTGCAGCGTCCTAGGTAAACCATGAAAAGGTCTGTGGGGCCTGAAACGATGTGGTATACCGGGGTCGACGTGCTGTCAGTGGATTGAATCAGGGCATGTGAAGCGTCTGGGGTAAACCATGGAAAGTTGTGTGGGGCCTGGATGTGGAAAGGGAGCTGTGGTTATCTCTTCATCCTAGGGGAGCTTGGTAGAGGCTGCAGTGTTTGTAACGAACATAGACCCCAACCCAGTGTTTATATCGATCATAGACCCCCATCCGAGTGTTCAAAACGACTACACGCCCCCCCCTCCCAGTATCTAAAAAGACCAAAGACCGCCAGTACAGTACTTATAACGACCATAGACCCCCAGCCCAGTGTTGATAAAGACCATAGACCCTCACCCAGTGTTCAAAACGACCAAAGTACAATACAGTACCAGAGACCCCAACCCAGTGTTTATATCGACCATTAGACCCTTCCTTCCCCCTTCCACAAATGTTCATTCCACCTATGTCTTCCTCTGGTTCTATCTCAAAGGCTTTTATGTCCCTTTTCCTGTAAGTTATTGAGAGGAGAAATTGCTGAAGCTCAAATCAAAACGGACGTTCCCCGGACTTCCATATTATCATTCATCTTTTTCTTCTGCCCACAAAGACGAGAATCACGAAGCTAGGACATTGCACATGACTCTTAAGTCAGCCCTTGTGTCGTCGCTTCTGATACATACGCAGAAAAAAAGGATGAAATGACATATAAACACACAGTACTTCATACTGGCCAACTGCATTGTGACTGGAAGTATATACGTTCACTTAACACAAAGGCAACAGTGGCAAGAGTTGCACATATCTGATCACAGAGCGAATAATACGTTCGAAATTCCGTTTTCTTCAGTGCCTGGAATGTATCGTATTGAAACTTACCAGTACTGGCAGTGAGGCACTGCATGCCTCGTTTTCTTCAGTGTCAGCAATATATTGTATCAAACTTACCTGTACCAACAGCAGTGAGACACTTCAGACTTCCATCAGATGAAAGATGATGTTTGACTACCGATAGAACCTTCGTCAACATCCTACTATATAGCAACGGTAAACAGCAACGGTTGCCAACACCCAGAGAAGGATGGAAGGTTCGAACCTCGACCACTCATGTGGGAAGGTCAGGCTTCCAGATAGCATGAAGAGTTGGTTAACTTCATTAACCCGTGACATTCCAGACTGGTGAAGAGAATGTATTATTCCTCGTCTTCCAATAATTGATGTCCAAAGCCATCATGGCCACCATGCATATTTCGGGTGACAGAGTTCCGCATGGTTTTTACTTTGTCTCTTTCTCTCTCTCTGTTTCGATGATATTGCAGTGGAATTTATTTGTTTATTAAAAAAAGAGGGGGGAGGGGTGACTGTATTGTTGACTGGTTGGTAAGGTTATTTAATGTATGTATGACTCATGGTGAGGTGCCTGAGGATTGGCGGAATGCGTGCATAGTGCCATTGTACAAAGGCAAAGGGGATAAGAGTGAGTGCTCAAATTACAGAGGTATAAGTTTGTTGAGTATTCCTGGTAAATTATATGGGAGGGTATTGATTGAGAGGGTGAAGGCATGTACAGAGCATCAGATTGGGGAAGAGCAGTGTGGTTTCAGAAGTGGTAGAGAATGTGTGGATCAGGTGTTTGCTTAGAAAGTACTTAGAAAAGCAAATGGATTTGTATGTAGCATTTATGGATCTGGAGAAGGCATATGATAGAGTTGATAGAGATGCTCTGTGGAAGGTGTTAAGAATATATGGTGTGGGAGGCAAATTGTTAGAAGCAGTGAAACGTTTTTATCGAGGATGTAAGGCATGTGTACGAGTAGGAAGAGAGGAAAGTGATTGGTTCTCAGTGAATGTCGGTTTGCGGCAGGGGTGTGTGATGTTTCCATGGTTGTCTAATTTGTTTATGGATGGGGTTGTTAGGGAGGTGAATGCAAGAGTTTTGGAGAGAGGGGCAAGTATGCAGTCTGTTGTGGATGAGAGGGTTTGGGAAGTGTCAGTTGTTGTTCGCTGATGATACAGCGCTGGTGACTGATTTGGGTGAAAAACTGCAGAAGCTGGTGACTGAGTTTGGTAAAGTGTGTGAAAGAAAAAAGCTGAGAGTGAATGTGAATAGGAGCAAGGTTATTAGGTACAGTAGTGTTGAGGGACAAGTCAACTGGGAGGTAAGTTTGAATGGAGAAAAACTGGAGGAAGTGAAGTGCTTTAGATATCTGGGAGTGGATTTGGCAGTGGATGGAACTATGGAAGCGGAAGTGAATCATAGGTGGGGGAGGAGGCGAAAGTTCTGGGAGTGTTCAAGAATGTGTGAAAGGCGAGAACATTATCTCAGAAAGCAAAAATGGGTATGTTTGAAGGAATAGTGGTTCCAACAATGTTGTATGGTTGCGAGGCGTGGGCTTTAGATAGAGTTGTGCGCAGGAGGGTGGATGTGCTGGAAATGAGATGATTAAGGACAATATGTTGTGTGAGGTGGTTTGATCGAGTAAGTAATGAAAGGGTAAGAGAGATGTGTAGTTATAAAAAGAGTGTGGTTGAGAGAGCAGAAGAGGGTGTTTTGAAATGGTTTGGTCACATGGAGAGAATGAGTGAAGAAAGAGTGACAAAGAGGATATATGTGTCGGAGGTGGAGGGAAGGAGAAGTGGGAGACCAAGTTGGAGGTGGAAAGATGGAGTGAAAAAGATTTTGAGTGATCGGGGTCTGAACATGCAGGGGGGTGAAAGGCTTGCAAGGAATCGAATGAATTGGAACGATGTGGTATACCGGAGTCGACGTGCTGTCAATGGATTGAATCAGGGCATGTGAAGCGTCTGGGGTAAACCATGGAAAGTTTTGTGGTGCCTGGATATGAAAAGAGGGTTGTGGTTTCGGTGCATTATACATGACAGCTAGAGACTGAGTTTGAACGAATGTGGCCTTTGTTGTCTTTTCTTAGCGCTACTTCGCATGCGTGCGGTGGGAGGGAGGTGTCATTTTATGTGTGGAGGGGTGGCGACGGGAATGAATAAGGGCAGCAAGTATGAATTATGTATATGTGTATATATGTATATGTCTGTATATGTATATATATGTATACGTTGAAATATATAGGTATGGAAATGTGCGTGTGTGGCCGTGTATGTATATACATGTGTATGTGGGTGGATTGCTCCATTCTTTCGTCTGTTTCCTTGCGCTACCTCGCTAACCTTGAGCGCTTTCGTGTATTAACACATCTTTAGAAGATGTGTTAATACAGGAAAGCGCTCCAGATCTCGTTTCCTTTTCCATATATTTTTTTTTTTTTTCATCAGTATTTATAGAATCACTTGTCTGTTGTGACTTTGTGCATACAATTCTATTTAACATTGTAATCATTATATACATGTGGCATGACATGTTTCGTGGAGACAATCCACCTCATCATCAAGTCAAGGGGTGGAATTACAGAACCGTCAAAGGAGAGAGAGGAAAGTTGTGAATAGCTTTCAATAAAAGTGGGGAGAAACTGGGTCTTGGAGGCATTAAACTTAGCTAGATTTCGTCTACCCCACTGATATATCCTGCCCAAGTCTGAGTTTAATGAGGAAGCTGTGTCTAGACGAGATGCAGAGAGAGAGAGAGAGAGAGAGAAGAGAGAGAGAGAGAGAGAGAGAACATGAAGGATGAATGCAGTGTGGAGTCGTCAGCGTATGAGTGCAATGAATTATTTGTGGAGGAGAGGAAATCGCTGAAGAAAAGAGGAAAAGTGTAGGGGACAGGACACAACCTTGAGGTTCATATCCCAACTAACTAGTCCATCAACTCTGTTAAGCCTAATAACAATGCTTTAATTCACATTTACTCTCAACACCCTCCACTCACAGACCCTTCCGAACTCCGTCACCAACCAATGCAGTTTGTCACTCGAGTCTCATTATGAAGGCTGTATACATACAACTGACTCGCATCTCAAGCCCTCTCTCCTGCCACAAACAACATACTTGTCCCTCTCTCCAAAACTCTTACACTTACCTCCCTAACCACCCCATCCATAAACAAATTAAACAACCATGGTGACATCACACACCCTTACCGTAGACTAACTCTCAATTTGAACCATTCATCCTCCTCTCTTCCTATTCGCAAAAATGCCTTAAACCCGTGATAAAAACCTTTCACCGCTTCTACCAGCTTTTCCCTCACACCGTATACTCTTAAGACATTCCACAAGGAATCTGTATCAACCCTACCAAATGCCTTCTCTAGATCCATAAATGCCAAATATAATTCCATCCGTTTCTCTATGTAATCATCACAAACGTTCTTCAAAGCAAACACCTGATCCACACATCCTCTACCACTTCTGAAACCACGCTGCTCTTCCCCAATCTGATGCTCTGTACTTGCCCTCTCTTTTT
Organism: Panulirus ornatus; assembly: GCF_036320965.1. Taxonomy (NCBI): domain Eukaryota; kingdom Metazoa; phylum Arthropoda; class Malacostraca; order Decapoda; family Palinuridae; genus Panulirus; species Panulirus ornatus. The sequence goes on from NC_092268.1 coordinate 11,140,848, forward strand.
CAGTCACCCTCCAGGTATACTTAACAAACTTATACCTCTGTAATTTGGACACTCACCTTCATTTCCTTTGCCTTTCTACAGTGGCACTATGCATGCATTCTGCCAATCCTCACCATTATCGATACATACAATGAAAGTTCATAAACATCCGGTCAACAACAGAGTCACTCCCTTTCTTAATATACTCAACATCAGTACCATCCATTTCAGCCGCTCTGCCACACTTCATCCTTCGCAGGGCTTTTACCACCTTTTCTCTTTTCCCCAAACCACTCTCCATCACTCTCTCGCTTCGTATACCATCCCGACCCAAACACTCTACATCTGCCACTCTATCATCAAACACATTCAACAGTCCCTCAAAATACGTACTCCATTTCATCATTTCATCACTGCACTACCTCTTATCAATTCTTTTCCTACCTTCACAGATGTCCCTATTTGTTTTATTGTTTTTGGCACATTATTTACCTCTTTTCAAAACATCTTATTATCCCTAACGCTTAGTAATACTCGCTGACCCCAACTCCCATTGGCTCTCTCTTGACCTCCTGCCACTTTCTCTTACACATTTCCCAATCATTTGCATTTCATCCTTGCATGTACGGCCCTCTTTTTACTCCTACATTTACTATTTCATTACACAACTTTACTTTTTCATCCCACTACTCACTACCCTTTTTAATCAGCCCACCTCTCACCTTTCTCATGTCACATTCACCTTTCGCCATTTTACACTCGATTCCACCTAATATTTCTTTCCAAGCTCATACTTTCCCCACTCTCCTCTCACAAATACTTCTTCTTCCTTACGTAAAACCTCTAAAAAACTTCGCCTTTGCCTCCAAATGACTCCAAAAGCTCTTCACCTTTTCCATTCATAAGAATAAACCCCTAAATGCTCCCCAGGTCTTTCCTCAACTGTCACATTTCTCACTTTCGCATTCATATCTCCCACTTAACTAAAATCCACTTCGTACATCAAACATGCTGACACACACACTCAGCTGCTCCCTTAACACTTGCCTCTCATGATCTTTCTTCACATGAGGTTATATTTATTGTTTTTCAGTACATGATTCTTCTATAAATATGTCTGTAGTTATGTCTATGTTCTTAAGAGCATGACGGATATGTGATCCCATACGCCTGGTAGATGAATGGAGTCATAAAAACGTATCTTAAGGCGAATTGCTTTGTGAACAAAGCTTACTGGAAAGCTAGGAAGACATTTTATGTTTATTATAACAAAAATGTGACAAATAAGGATAAGTCTAAATGTTTAGTGTTGACCAATTCTCTCAACTTAGCTAATCTAAGACATGTTTTAAAAACCAGTGCTCGTAATGTTGCTTTCCAGTATAATAACACCATCAGTAAGACCTTAATAAATAGTAGGCTAAATCATACAAAAATTTTGGGAGTGTTTACGCCGTCAAATGCAAGACAAGTAAATATATTTATGTAGGCCAGACAGGTAAAACTGTAACGGAGATGTGTTATTGGCACCGTCATGCAGTACGCAGGGATGACCACAAAAATGCGATCGCTAAACATTGTCATGAAAATGATCACCCTGGCCATAGATCTTGAAAATCCAGTTATCTTATACCTCTCTGCTGATTATGCCACACGTAACGTCATTGAATCTGTCATAATTGCTAATACTAACAACTTTAATTTGTCCCCACGAAATCTTAAAGCTCATCCTAGCATTAACCAAATCATTTTGAGAGAATTGACAAAACATGAAAACATAAGAAAGTTGTTCAAGATACATCCAGCTACCCAGGTCAACCCCCGCCACTTGACCCCCTTTAATCACTCTCCCTTACAACGGTTACTGCCAGACAAAGCGGACAGTGGTTGGTCTGTACAGATTGGTGCTGGACGGCGGGAACCAAGTGTGATGTTGGGATTTAAATAAGTTTGTTAAGTACTGACAACACATGATGATGAGGTGGACTGTCTCCACGAAACATGTCGTGCCACATGTATAGGAAAATGTATGAACTCATACTAAGGTGCGATTTCACCTTCATACTATCATCAGAGACAAGTGTGAGCATCATATATATATATATATATATATATATATATATATATATATATATATATATATATATATATATATATATATATATATATATTGGAAAGGATCACAATTTAGCGCGTGATCAAGTATATTCCTATGAGTCCACGGGAAAAATGAAACAGGATAAGTTGCCAAGTGCACTTTCGTGTAATAATCACATCATCAGGGGAGACACAAGAGAGAAATATAACAGTCACTTGATATACAACGAAGAGACGTAGCTAGGACGCCATTTGGTAAACAATTGATTGGGATATACAAAGCAATATCTAACAATCAAATAGGCAGATACAGAAATGGTGGTGGCAAAAGAGAACTCATATTCCTTGTTGGACTTCTGTCACAATATTCTGTATGTCTTCGTTGGAGGAAAACTAACTTGTCAGAAACATTATCAGATAACCATTAAAAACCCGATTTGATTGTAGGAATATATACAGAGAAATCACCAGAGAGAGAGAGAGAGAGAGAGAGAGAGAGAGAGAGAGAGAGAGAGAGAGAGAGAGAGAGAGAGAGAGAGAGATAACTGAACTGGCGTATTGACATCATAACAACCCATTGCTTGTTGTCTTCAGTTATGAACGAGGTTATTATACATCTTCGTGGCTGAGATGTGAGATCGTAGAGTTGTGGTAAATATTGGGAGATGGAAGCTTGGGGAAAAAAAAAATATAAGAATCTACGTTTTTGTGTCTATTTAAGAATGTACAGTTGCCTTGAGAAATTTATAAATACGAGAGTCTATCTGTTTAACCTTTGGTCTAACATTTTGAGTTTTTCTGTTCCAAACATTTCAGAGTTTTGTGGATATCTTACTTTTCCATTAATTCTTCAGCTTATGCGAAGTCGTTAATGAAGTCGAAAAGAACGTCATGATTTATCTGAAGTTTGAAAAAAAAAAAAAAAAGGGAAGGTCAGAAACGATAGAGAAAGAAGTTTGACAACACTGAATCAAAATCGAAACGAGACATTTAAAGATATAGCGAATTGCACAAAACACGTGACTGGTGCAGAGTATATATATATATATATATATATATATATATATATATATATATATATATATATATATATATATTGGAGAGGGTCAAAATTTTTCCTATGAGTCCAGGGGAAAATGAAACAGGATAAGTTGCCAAGTGCACTTTCGTGTAATAATCACATCATCAGGAGAGACACAAAGGAGAAATATAACAGTCAATTGATATACAACGAAGAGACGTAGCTAGGGCATCATTTGGTAAACGTGTGATTGTCCAAGACAGACAACGAGCGTTCATAAACTTATTATGTGGACAAGGTGAATTGTTTACAAATTCTATGAACAAAAAAGGTATCCAATTTGTGTAATCCTTCACTAATATTAAGAGTGTAATTCTTTGTGTATTTAATAATAGAAGATTCAGTAATATTTCTCGTGGTAATAGAGTTGGAGTTAATAACTGAGATGGCATTACTCCAGTCAATACAGTGTTCATAGTTTTTAACGTGATTGAACAAGGCATTTGATTCTTGTCCCGTTCTTATACTATATTTATGTTGCTTAAGTCTAACAGAAAGATCCTTACAAGTCTACCTAACATAAAACTTATCACAATTTCTGCATGGCACTTTATAGATGCAGCCAGGAGAATTTTCAGGTAAGTTCATGGTTAAGATATTCTTTATAGTATTATTGTTGCTGAAGGCAACATTTACATTAAAGGATTTAAGCAACATGGGAAGTAAAGTAAAATTATTATTAAAAGGGAGAACTAAAAGATTCTTGGTGTCAATGGGAAGTTTGGACTCAACTCTATAAAATGATTTCTTTGCTAACTTAAGGGATTTATCAATGAAAGATCTAGGGTACTTTGACTTAGATCCAATAGAATATATCTAATCAAACTCATCATCAATATACTCTGGACTGCAAATACGTAATGCCTTAAGGAATATAGATTGAAATGATGATAATTGAACTCTGTCATGTTGAGATGTGTAATAATGGATATATGAGCATACATTGGTAGGTTTTCTGCTTCTGCTAGACTTAAACTTGTATTTCTGCCTATGGATCATGCAGTCTTAAAATGGTAACATACCATTATTTTCATTTTCTACGGTAAATTTGATGGAAGGTACTAAATTGTTAAGTAAGGGGAGAAATGTTTGTAAATTTTCATACCTAAACCAAACTAGTTAGCTTTGATGTTTCCTCACTTTTCACAAAAGTTCCAGTTGAATAGAATATTTAGAATATTTAGAATATTTATTTGATGTTTTGGATGGTATTCATTTACCTGTTTCAAAGTCTGTTTTCATTGAAGTGATAAAATTGTGCATAAAAGACTGTGTATTTCAATTCAATGGAGATTATTATGCTGAAAAATTTGGTATGGCAATGGGTAACCCTCTTTCACCTGTACTAAGTAATCTTTATATGGATTTTTTTGAAACAAAATTACTAAAGGATATCTTACCTTCTAATGCAGTTTGGTTGGGTATGTAGATGATGTTCTTTGTGTTTGGCCAAGAAAATGAAAATTTACAAACATTTCTCCCCTTACTTAACAATTTAGTACCTTCCATCAAATTTACTGTAGAAAATGAAAAGAATGGTATGTTACCATTTTTAGATTGCATGATCCATAGGCAAAGAAACGAGTTTAAGTTTAGCATATACAAAAAAACGCACCAATATATGCTCATATGTCCATTATTACTCATCTCAACATGACAGAGTTAAATTATCATCATTTCAATCTATGTTCCTTATGGCATTACGTATTTGCAGTCCAGAGTTTATTGATGATAAGTTTGAGAAGATATATTCTATTGGATCTAAGTTAAAGTACCCTAGATCTTTCATTGATGAATCCCTTAAGTTAGCAAAGAAATCATTTTACAGAGTTGAGCCCAAACCTCCTATTGACACCAAGAATCATTTAGCTCTCCCTTTTGATTATAATTTTACTTTACTTCCCATGTTGCTTAGTTCCTTTAATGTAAATGTTGCCTTTAGCAATAATAATACTATAAAGAATATCTTAATCAGGAAATCACAAGAAAATTCTCATGGGTGCATCTATAAAGTGCCATGTAGAAATTGTGATAAGTTTTATGTTGGGCAGACTGGTAAGGATCTTTATGTTAGACTTAAGCAACATAAATATAGTATAAGAACGGAACAAGAATCAAATGCCTTGTTTAATCACGTTAAAAACTATGATCATTGTATTGACTGGAGTAACGTCATCTCAGTTATTAACTTAACTCTATTACCAAGAAAAATATCATTGAATCTTCTATTATTAAATACACAAAGAATTATAATCTTAATATTATTGAAGGTCTATACAAATTGGATAACTTTATTGTTGATAAAATTTGTAAACAATTCACCTTTTTGTCCACATGATAAATTTATGATACACTCGTTGTCTGTCTTAGAGGATCGCGTGTTTGCCAAATGGCGTCCTAGCTACGTCTCTTCGTTGTATATCAAGTGACTGTTATATTTCTCTCTTGTGTCTCCCCTGATGATGATGTGATTATTCGATTACTAGTAATGGAATACCCTCCGTCCGACATCGGTGAGCAACGGGGTCTAGACCGGTCAAATCCCATCAGGCACACAACCAGCAGCTAGCATTTCACAAAATCTGACTGTACAAACGCAGAGGAGTATGAACATGAATATAGTGCATATGAACGCGCAAGTTCATAGAACACATAATGTCCTCCAACAGCCAGGAAAGAAACCTGGTTGTTCTGGCTCTAAGTGAAACAAAGCTCACGGGTAAAGGGGAGGAATGGTTTGGAAATGTCTTGGGAGTAAGGTCAGGGGTTGGTGAAAGGACAAGAGCAAAGGAAGAGGTAGCACTACTCCTGAAGCAGGAGTTGTAGGAGTATGTGATAGAGTGTAAGAAAATAACTCTAGATTGATATGGGTAAAACTGAAAGTTGATGGAGAGAGATGGGTGATTATTGGTGCATATGCACCTGGGCATGAGAAGAAAGATCATGAGAGGCAACTGTTTTGGGAGCAGCTAAATGAGTGTGTTAGTAGTTTTGATGCACGAGACCGGGTTATAGTGATGGGTGTTTTGAATGCAAAGGTGAGTAATGTGGCAGTTGAGGGAATAATTGATATACATGGTGTGTTCAGTGTTGGGATGGAAAGGGTGAGAAGTTTGTGGATTTGTGCGCTTAGGAATACCTGGTTTAAAAAGAGAGATACACATAAGTATGCGTATGTGAGTAGAAGAGGTGGTCAAAGGGCATTATCAGATTACGTGTTAATTGATAGGCGTGTAAAAGAGAGACTTTTGGATGTTAATGTGCTGAGAGGGACAATTGGTGAAATGTCTAATCACTATTTCGTGGAGGCATAGGTAAAGCTTTGTAAAGGTTTTCAAATAAGAAGAGAGAATGTTGGGGTGAAGAGAGTGGTGAGAGTAAGTGAGCATAGAAAGGACGTTGGTTTAAGGGAGTACCAGTAGAGACTCAGTGTATACTGGCAAAGGGTGAGAACTAATGACGTGAGGGGAGTAGATGATGAATGGGATGTATTTAGGAAAGCATTGATGGAATGTGCAAGAGTTGTATGAGGCATGAGAAAGTGGGAGATGGGCAGATTAGAAAGCGTAGTGAGTGGTGGGATGAAGAAGTAAGATAGTGAAAAGAAAAGAGAGGCGTTTGGACGATACTTACAAGGAAGGAATGAAAATGACTTTTGGACGAGTTTTGCAGGGAAATAGTGCAAGTGACTGGGAAATGTATAAAAGAAAGAGGCAGGAGGTCAAGAGAAAGGTGCAAGAGGTGAAAAAGGGGGCAATTGAGAGTCGGGGTGAGAGAGTATCATTAAATTTTAGGGAGAATAAAAAGATGTTTTGGAAGGAGGTAAATAAAGTGCGTAAGACAAGGGAACAAATAGGAACATCGGTGAATGGGGCCAGGGATAAGTAGTAAAAGATAGTGATGAAGTGAGATGTAGTGGGTATTTTGAAGGTTTATTGAATGTGTTTGATGATAGAGTGGTGGTGTGCGAAGTGAGAGTCAAGGAGATTGGTTTGGTGAAGTGAGAAGAGGTAGTGAAAGCTTTGTGGAAAATGAAGTCCGGCAAGGCGGCCGGAGTGGATGGTATTGCAGTGGAATTTGTTAAGAAAGGGGGTGACTGTGTTGTTCATCGGTTGGTGAGGATATTCAGTATATGTTTGGATAAGGTGAAGTGCCTGAGGATTGGCGGAATGCATGTATAGTGCCATAGTACAAAGGCAAAGGGGATATAGGTAATTTAAACTGAAGATAAAGTCATGTACAGAGCATCAGATTGGGGAAGAGCAGTGTGGTTTCAGAAGTGGTAGATGATGTGAGGATCAGGTGTTTGCTTTGAAGAATGTATGTGAGAAATACTTAGAAAAACAAATGGATCTGTATGTAGCATTTATGGATCTAGAGAAGGCATATGATAGAGTTGACAGAGATCCTCTTTGAAAGGTATTAAGAGCATATGGTGTGGGAGGTAAGTTGTTAGAAGCAGTGAAAAGCTTTTATCGAGGATGTAAGGCATGTGTACGAGTAGGAAGAGAGGAAAGTGATTGGTTCCCTGTGAATGTCGGTTTGCGGCAGGGATGCGTGTTGTCTCCCTGGTTGTTTAATTTGTTTATGGATGGTGTTAGGGAGGTGAATGCAAGAGTTTTAAAGAGAGGGGAAAGTATGCAGTCTGTTGTGGGTGAGAGGGCTTGGGAAGTGAGTCAGTTGTTGTTCGCTGATGATACAGCGATGTTGGCTGATTCGGGTGAGAAATTGCAGAAGCTGGTGACTGAGTTTGGTAAAGTGTGTGAAAGAAGAAATCTGAGAGTAAATGTGAATAAGAGCAAGGTTATTAGGTTCAGTAGGGTTGAGGGACAAGTAAATTAGGAAGTAAGTTTGAATGGAGAAAAATTGTAGGAAGTGAAGTGTTTTAGATATCTGGGAGTGGATCTGGCAGCGGATGGAACCATGGAAGCGGAAGTGAGTCACAGGGTGGGGTTGGGGGCTAAGGTTCTGGGAGCGATGAAGAATGTGTGGAAGGAGAGAACGTTAACTCGGAGAACAAAAATGGGTATGTTTGAAGGAATAGTGGTTCCAACAATGTTGTATGGTTGCGAGGCGTGGGCTATAGATAGAGTCGTGCGAAGGAGGGTGGATGTGCTGGAAATGAGATGTTTGAGGACAATGTGTGGTGTGAGGTGGTTTGATCGAGTAAGTAATAATAGGGTAAGAGAAATGTGTGGTAATAAAAAGAGTGTGGTTGAGAGAGCAGAAGAGGGTGTTTAGAAATGGTTTGGTCACATGGAGAGAATGAGTGAGGAAAGATTGACCAAGAGGATATATGTGTCGGAGGTAGAGGGAACGAGGAGAAGTGGGAGACCAAATTGGAGGTAATGGAATACCACATCAGTGTTTTACATCTTTAATCTCACAAAACCAGCACAATATCCATTGAGCTGAAGAACAGATAAAGCTTCCAACATTGCTCTACATAAGAACAAAACAGAGAGGAGCCATGTTGTATAGATAAGACCACAGACCACATACTTTGCTTCTGGTGTTAACTGATGATCCGTCGTAGTGGGGTATAATCGTTTCCTTATCATGATGTTGTTAAGAAATGAAAAGGATCCAATCCCGACCATACACTCTTCAAGTATTTGTTTATGTTTTGTTCACAAGATGTTATGGTCTCTATATGGTTACTGGGGGGGGGGGGTAATAGTGCCTCTATACCTGTGTGGGTGACAGATGGCACCCATGAAAGACAGGGTACACCAGCTGGTGACAGATGGCACCAGTGAAGGGACAGGGTACACCAGCTGGTGACAGATGGCACCAATGAAGGGACAGGGTACACCAGCTGGTGACAGATGGCACCAATGAAGGGACAGGGTACACCAGCTGGTGACAGATGGCACCAATGAAGGGACAGGGTACACCAGCTGGTGACAGATGGCACCAATGAAGGGACAGGGTACACCAGCTGGTGACAGATGGCACCAATGAAGGACAGAGTACACCAGCGGGTGACAGATGGCACCCATGAAAGACAGAGTACACTAGCTGGTGACAGATGGCACTCATGAAGGACAGAGTACACTAGCTGGTGACAGATGGCACCCATGAAGGACAGAGTACACCAGCTGGTGACAGATGGCACCAATGAAAGACAGAGTACACCAGCTGGTGACAGATGGCACCCGTAAAGGACAGGGTACACTAGCTGGTGACAGATGGCACCAATGAAAGACAGAGTACACCAGCTGGTGACAGATGGCACCAATGAAAGACAGAGTACACCAGCTGGTGACAGATGGCACCCGTAAAGGACAGGGTACACTAGCTGGTGACAGATGGCACCCATGAAGGGACAGAGTACACCAGCTGGTGACAGATGGCACCCGTAAAGGACACACAGTACACTAGCTGGTGACAGATGGCGTCATGGATGATGTGTAGAACACGAGGGTAGCGTCTCGCTCTGTTTGCAGATGGTGCGTCTTGGTAGTACGTACGTCTGTGTCGTCCAACACCCACCAGCGATCACTAAAGTTGTCTCGACACAAGGCAATGTAGTGACTCATTGTGGTCGTCCCCTTGTCACTACACACAGATACCAGCTCATAGCTCGGATACCTGATGATGGAACACGACTATGAATTACTTGTTGGATATATATATTCTCAGTGAATGTAGGTTTGCGGCAGGGGTGTGTGATGTCTCCATGGTTGTTTAATCTGTTTATGGATGGGGTTGTTAGGGAGGTGAATGCAAGAGTTTTGGAAAGAGGGGCAAGTATGAAGTCTGTTGTGGATGAGAGAGCTTGGGAAGTGAGTCAGTTGTTGTTCGCTGATGATACAGCGCTGGTGGCTGATTCATGTGAGAAACTGCAGAAGCTGGTGACTGAGTTTGGTAAAGTGTGTGAAAGAAGAAAGTTAAGAGTAAATGTGAATAAGAGCAAGGTTATTAGGTACAGTAGGGTTGAGGGTCAAGTCAATTGGGAGGTTAGTTTGAATGGAGAAAAACTGGAGGAAGTGAAGTGTTTTAGATATCTGGGAGTGGATCTGGCAGCGGATGGAACCATGGAAGCGGAAGTGGATCATAGGGTGGGGGAGGGGGCGAAAATTCTGGGAGCCTTGAGGAATGTGTGGAAGTCGAGAACATTATCTCGGAAAGCAAAAATGGGTATGTTTGAAGGAATAGTGGTTCCAACAATGTTGTATGGTTGCGAGACGTGGGCTATGGATAGAGTTGTGCGCAGGAGGATGGATGTGCTGGAAATGAGATGTTTGAGGACAATATGTGGTGTGAGGTGGTTTGATCGAGTAAGTAACGTAAGGGTAAGAGAGATGTGTGGAAATAAAAAGAGCGTGGTTGAGAGAGCAGAAGAGGGTGTTTTGAAATGGTTCGGGCACATGGAGAGAATGAGTGAGGAAAGATTGACCAAGAGAATATATGTGTCGGAGGTGGAGGGAACGAGGAGAAGAGGGAGACCAAATTGGAGGTGGAAAGATGGAGTGAAAAAGATTTTGTGTGATCGGGGCCTGAACATGCAGGAGGGTGAAAGGAGGGCAAGGAATAGAGTGAATTGGAGCGATGTGGTATACCGGGGTTGACGTGCTGTCAGTGGATTGAATCAAGGCATGTGAAGCGTCTGGGGTAAACCATGGAAAGCTGTGTAGGTATGTATATTTGCGTGTGTGGACGTATGTATATACATGTGTAGGGGGGTGGGTTGGGCCATTTCTTTCGTCTGTTTCCTTGCGCTACCTCGCAAACGCGGGAGACAGCGACAAAAAAAAAAATATATATATATATATATATATATATATATATATATATATATATATATATATTTATTATACTTTGTCGCTGTCTCCCGCGTTAGCGAGGTAGCACAAAGAAACAGACTAAAGAATGGCCCAACCCACTCACGTACACATGTATATACATACACGTCCACACACAGCACATATACAAATCTATACATCTCAACGTATACATATATATACACACACAGATATATATACATATATACATAATTCATACTGTCTGCCCTTATTCATTCCTGTCGCCACCCCGCCACACATGGAATGAAAACCCCCTCCCCCCGCATGTGCATGAGGTAGCGCTAGGAAAAGATATATATATAGAGCAAAGAGCAAAGGAAGGAGTAGCACTATTCCTGAAACAGGCATTGTAGGAGTATGTGATAGAGTGTAAGAAATTAAACTCTAGATTGATATGGGTAAAACTGAAAGTGGATGGAGAGAGATGGGTGATTATTGGTGCATATGCACCTGGGCATGAGAAGAAAGATCATGAGAGGCAACTGTTTTGGGGGCAGCTGAGTGAGTGTGTTAGCAGTTTTGATGCACGAGACCGGGTTATAGTGATGGGTGATTTGAATGCAAAGGTGAGTAGTGTGGCAGTTGAGGGAATAATTGGTATACATGGGGTGTTCAGTGTTGTAAATGGAAATGGTGAAGAGCTTGTAGATTTATGTGCTGAAAAAGGAACGGTGATTGGGAATACCTGGTTCAAAAATAGAGATGTACATAAATATACATATGTAAGTAGGAGAGATGGCCAGAGAGCGTTATTGGACTAAGTGTTAATTGATAGGCGTGCGAAAGAGAGACTTTTGGATGTTAATGTGCTGAGAGATGCAACTGGAGGGATGTCTGATCATTATCTTGTGGAGGCGAAGGTGAAGATTTGTAGAGGTTTTCAGAAAAGAAGAGAGAATGTTGGGGTGAAGAGAGTGGTGAAAGTAAGTGAGCTTGGGAAAGAGACTTGTGTGAGGAAGTACCAGGAGAGACTGAGTGCAGAATGGAAAAAGATGAGAGCAAAGGACGTATGGGGGAGTGAGGGAGGAATGGGACGTATTCATGGAAGCAGTAATGGCTTGGACAAAAGATGCTTGTGGCATGAGAAGCGTAGGAGGCGGACAGATTAGAAATGGTAATGAGTGGTGGGATGAAGAAGTAAGATTATTAGTGAAAGAGAAGAGAGAGGCATTTGGACGGGTTTTGCAGGGAAATAATGCAAATGAGTGGGAGATGTGTAAAAGAAAGATGAAGGAGGTCAAGAAAAAGGTGCAAGAGGTGAAAAAGAGGGCAAATGAGAGTTGGGGTGAGAGAGTATCATTAAATTTTAGGGAGAATAAAAAGATGTTTTGGAAGGAGGTAAATAAAGTGCGTAAGACAAGGGAGCAAATGGGAACATCGGTGAAGGGGGTTAATGGGAGGTAATAACAAGTAATGGTGATGTGAGAGGGAGATGGAGTGAGTATTTTGAAGGTTTGTTGAATGTGTTTGATGATAGAGTAGCAGATATAGGGTGTTTTGGTCGAGGCAGTGTGCAAAGTGAGAGGGTTAGGGAAAATGATTTGGTAAACAGAGAAGAGGTAGTAAAAGCTTTGCGGAAGATGAAAGCCGGCAAAGCGTCGGGTTTGGATGGTATTGCGGTGGAATTTGTTAAAAAAGGGGGTGACTGTATTGTTGACTGGTTGGTAAGGTTATTTAATGTATGTACGACTCACGGTGAGGTGCCTGAGGATTGGCGGAATGCTTGCATAAAGCCATTGTACAAAGGCAAAGGGGATAAAGTTGAGTGTACAAATTACAGAGGTATAAGTCTGTTGAGTATTCCTGGGAAATTATATGGGAGGGTATTGATTGAGAGGGTGAAGGCATGTACAGAGCATCAGATTGGGGAAGAGCAGTGTGGTTTCAGAAGTGGTAGAGGATGCGTGGATCAGGTGTTTGCTTTGAAAAATGTATGTGAGAAATACTTAGAAAAACAAATGGATTTGTATGTAGCATTCATGGATCTAGAGAAGGCATATGATAGAGTTGATAGAGATGCTCTGTGGAAAGTATTAAGAATACATGGTGTGGGAGGCAAGTTGTTAGAAGCAGTAAAAAGTTTTTATCGAGGATGTAAGGCATGTGTACGTGTAGGAAGAGAGGAAAGTGATTGGTTGTTAGTGAATGTCGGTTTGCGGCAGGGGTGCGTGATGTCGCCATGGTTGTTTAATTTGTTTATGGATGGGGTTGTTAGGGAGGTGAATGCAAGAGTTTTGGAAAGAGAGGCAAGCATCCAGTTTGCTGTGGATGAGAGAGCTTGGGAAGTGAGTCAGTTGTTGTTTGCTGATGATACAGCGCTGGTGGCTGATTCATGTGAGAAACTGCAGAAGCTGGTGACTGAGTTTGGTAAAGTGTGTGAAAGAAGGAAGCTGAGAGTAAACGTGAATAAGAGCAAGGTTATTAGGTACAGTAGGGTTGAGGGACAAGTCAATTGATAGGTAAGTTTGAATGGAGAAAAACTGGAGGAAGTGAAGCTGTTTTAGATATCTGGGAGTGGATTTGACAGCGGATGGACCCATGGAAGCGGAAGTGAGTCACAGGGTGGGGGAGGGGGCGAAAGTTTTCGGAGCGTTGGAAAATGTGTGGAAGGAGAGAACTTTATCTCAGGAAGCAAAAATGGCTATGTTTGAAGGAATAGTCGTTCCAACAATGTTAAATGGTTGCGAGGCGTGGGCTATAGATAGGATTGTGCGAATGATGGTAGATGTGTTGAAGATGAGATGTTTGAGGACAATGTGTGGTGTGAGGTGGTTTGATCGAGTAAGTAACGTAAGGGTAAGAGAGATGTGTGGAAATAAAAAGAGCGTGGTTGAGAGAGCAGAAGAGGGTGTTTTGAAATGGTTTGGTTACATGGAGAGAATGAGTGAGGAAAGATTGACGAAGAGGATATATGTGTCAGGGGTGGAGGGAACGAGAAGTGGAAGACCAAATTGGAGGTGGAAAGATGGAGTGAAAAAGGTTTTGAGTGATCGGGGCCCGAACATGCAGGAGGGTGAAAGGCGTGCAAGGAATAGAGTGAATTGGAACGATATGGTATACCGGGGTCGGCGTGCTGTCAATGGATTGAACCAGGGCATCTGAAGCGTGTAGGGGTAAACCATGGAAAGTTGTGTGGGGCCTGGATGTGGAAAGGGAGCTGTGGTTTCAGTGCATTATACATGACAGCTAGAGACTGAGTGTAAACAAATGTGGTCTTAGTTGTCTTTTCCTAGCGCTACCTCGCGCACATGCGGGGAGAGGGGGGTTGTCTTTTCATGTTAGGCGGGGTGGTGACGGGAATGGATAAAGGCAGCAAGTATGATTTATGTACTTGTGTATATATGTACATGTCTGTGTATGTATATATATGTATATGGTGAAGTGTATAGGTATGTATATGTGCTGTATGTGGACATGCATGTATATACATGTGTATGTGGGTGGGTTGGGCCATTCTTTCGTCTGTTCGCTTGCGCCACCTCGCTAGCGTGAAAGACAATGACAAAGTACAATATATGAAATATAAATAAACGCATCAAACACCACACTACCCACACAAACATGAGTCAAATTCACCTGATTACGCTTCACACACATCACCCATCATCACAACACTATAGATACCATTTCTCCATATCTTAACACCCTTCATACACTGATAACTTACTGTCCATTTCTCTTGCTCTGTGTACAAACATTCTCTGAGCTATGGTCCGTTCTGGTGGACGTGGGTAGTTCCTCGAGAGCTGCACGATCCTCACCAAGATAGAGAGAAAAACAACTTCTTGGACAGGAGGGAAGTATGATTGAGGGTGATAAAATAGTTGTTGGTTTAATCATAGTGAAGATATATGTTAACACAAGACTTATGATTGAGGGTGATAAAATGGTTGTTGGTTTAATCATAGTGAAGATATATGTTAACACAAGACTTATGATTGAGGGTGATAAAATGGTTGTTGGTTTAATCATAGTGAAGATATATGTTAACACATGACTTATGATTGAGGGTGATAAAATGGTTGTTGGTTTAATCATAGTGAAGATATATGTTAACACAAGACTTATGATTGAGGGTGATAAAATGGTTGTTGGTTTAATCATAGTGAAGATATATGTTAACACATGACTTATGATTGAGGGTGATAAAATGGTTGTTGGTTTAATCATAGTGAAGATATATGTTAACACAAGACTTATGATTGAGGGTGATAAAATGGTTGTTGGTTTAATCATAGTGAAGATATATGTTAACACAAGACTTATGATTGAGGGTGATAAAATGGTTGTTGGTTTAATCATAGTGAAGATATATGTTGACACAAGACTTACTCTTTATCTCTGTTGACTACGTGTTGATGTAGAGAGAGTGTGATGGGTGGAAACATAACATGGGTCTTGCTGTCATTGGACAAGTTGCTCCTGCCACCACCACTGTACCTGGACAACAATTTCCATCATCAATTACCATCTATTAGGATCATATCTATTTCCCTGGAGAAAAGTTATCATCATTAATTGATAATTATAATGTTTATAATTGGTTTACCAAGTTATCTCGTCTCTGTCTTTCTTACCAGCTTTCTAATTAAGTTTTATGATTAACTATGGAAAAGTGAGAGAGATAATGTTGGAGATATGAGCAGGTCGTACCTGTAGGATATATTAGCAGGTCGTACCTATAGGAGATATTAGCAGGTCGTACCTATAGGAGATATTAGCAGGTCGTACCTATAGAAGGTATAGGATGGTCGTAGCTATGGAAGATATAAGCAGGTCGTACCTATAGAAGATGTAAGCAGGTCGTACATGTAGAGGACATAAGCAGGTCTACCTATAGAAGATATAAGCAGGTCGTACCTATAGAAGATATAAGCAGGTCGTACATGCAGAGGACATAAGCAGGTCGTACCAATGGAAGATTTAAGCAGGTCGTACTTATAGAAGATATAAGCAGGTCGTACCTGTAGAAGTGTATGGCAAGGAGCCGAGGTAGGCTCAGGAACTTCTGGGCGTGGACACATGTGTGGGGTCGTCCGCAATGTTGGCACGCCCACTCATCCACCTCTCGAGGCTGGAAGTGGTCGTTCAGGACTTCCTGCAACATGAATGTGGTCGTTTATCTCCTTAAACACGACGGTACGACCCTTAAGCACGACGGTACGACTCTTGGCCACGATGATACGACCCTTGACAACGATGGTACGATTCTTGAACACAACGGTACGCTCCTCGAACACGACTACACAACGGTACGACCCTTGAGCACAACGGTACGACTCTTGAACACCACGGTACGACCCTTGAGCAAACGGTACGACCCTTGAACACGACGGTATACGACCCTTGAACACGACGGTATACGACCCTTGAACACGACGGTATGACCCCTGAGCACGACGGTATACGACCCTTGAACACAACGGTATACGACCCTTGAACACGACGGTATACGACCCTTGAACACGACGGTATACGATCCTTGAACACGACGGTATACGACCCTTGAACACGACGGTATACGACCCTTGAGGCTAAAAGAATAGTCAATTGTATTCGTACTTTGTTACATACACTCTCCATCCCACATCCCCACACTCGGGAAGTGAGAGAGAGAGAGAGAGAGAGAGAGAGAGAGAGAGAGAGAGAGAGAGAGAGAGAGAGAGAGAGAGAGAGAGAGAAGCAGAGACACTTAAACAGACGGCCATTGGAGAGAGAGATATGGAGGAAGCAAGAGAGAAACAGCGAAGCAAAGAAACAGAAGAGGACCCAAGATACCCCACCATACCCTGGGGAAGAACACATCACCTGCAGGGAGGGCGTCTGGTCTCCGTGTACGGCCAGGGATAAAGTGTCGAAGAGTTCCCTGGCTCTGGAGACGACTCTTCCCGAGCGTGGACAGTAGATGACAGACTCCATCAGGCCATGGAAGAGACAGGAGATGACAGACGGTATCTTCCCGTCCACCTGAAGCTCTTGCTGTCTTCTGTCCTGTTCCTTGAAAGCGAACAAGTTCTCGTTATCACCAAATGGCGTCGTAATGACGGTAGAATCGTACATAATATTGTTTACAAATCTACTTCAACAATGGATAGTTAGACCCACCTTCATCAGTAGGTAGACTCACCTTCATCAGTAGGTAGACTCACCTTCATCAGTAGGTAGACTCACCTTCGTCAGTAGGTAGACTCACCTTCGTCAGTAGGTAGACTCACCTTCCTCAGTAGGTAGACTCACCTTCATCAGTAGGTAGACTCACCTTCATCAGTAGGTAGACTCACCTTCATCAGTAGGTAGACTCACCTTCATCAGTAGGTAGACTCACCTTCATCAGTAGGTAGACTCACCTTCATCAGTAGGTAGACTCACCTTCCTCAGTAGGTAGACTCACCTTCATCAGTAGGTAGACTCACCTTCATCAGTAGGTAGACTCACCTTCCTCAGTAGGTAGACTCACCTTCATCAGTAGGTAGACTCACCTTCCTCAGTAGGTAGACTCACCTTCATCAGTAGGTAGACTCACCTTCATCAGTAGGTAGACTCACCTTCATCAGTAGGTAGACTCACCTTCCTCAGTAGGTAGACTCACCTTCATCAGTAGGTAGACTCACCTTCCTCAGTAGGTAGACTCACCTTCGTCAGTAGGTAGACTCACCTTCATCAGTAGGTAGACTCACCTTCATCAGTAGGTAGACTCACCTTCATCAGTAGGTAGACTCACCTTCCTCAGTAGGTAGACTCACCTTCATCAGTAGGTAGACTCACCTTCATCAGTAGGTAGACTCACCTTCATCAGTAGGTAGACTCACCTTCCTCAGTAGGTAGACTCACCTTCGTCAGTAGGTAGACTCACCTTCATCAGTAGGTAGACTCACCTTCCTCAGTAGGTAGACTCACCTTCGTCAGTAGGTAGACTCACCTTCCTCAGTAGGTAGACTCACCTTCGTCAGTAGGTAGACTCACCTTCCTCAGTAGGTAGACTCACCTTCGTCAGTAGGTAGACTCACCTTCATCAGTAGGTAGACTCACCTTCCTCAGTAGGTAGACTCACCTTCCTCAGTAGGTAGACTCACCTTCATCAGTAGGTAGACTCACCTTCCTCAGTAGGTAGACTCACCTTCATCAGTAGGTAGACTCACCTTCCTCAGTAGGTAGACTCACCTTCGTCAGTAGGTAGACTCACCTTCCTCAGTAGGTAGACTCACCTTCATCAGTAGGTAGACTCACCTTCATCAGTAGGTAGACTCACCTTCATCAGTAGGTAGACTCACCTTCATCAGTAGGTAGACTCACCTTCCTCAGTAGGTAGACTCACCTTCGTCAGTAGGTAGACTCACCTTCATCAGTAGGTAGACTCACCTTCCTCAGTAGGTAGACTCACCTTCGTCAGTAGGTAGACTCACCTTCATCAGTAGGTAGACTCACCTTCCTCAGTAGGTAGACTCACCTTCATCAGTAGGTAGACTCACCTTCCTCAGTAGGTAGACTCACCTTCCTCAGTAGGTAGACTCACCTTCGTCAGGTCATTGTGCAGCCAGGTCAGTAGGCATGACAGGAGGTCATGTGCTCTTGGGTGAGGTTTGAGCTGGAACACCCTCTCGTTGCTCTCCACCACTCGCTGTTGGAGAGGACAATCATAATGTTGGGGATGACTATGGTATGTTGGAGAGGCCTGCGATAAGGTTAGGGAGGACTTTGGTCGTTTATATAGTGTTGGAGAAGACCATACTGGTTTATGATATGATGGAGAAGACCATGGTTGGTGACACTGTGTGAGAGAGAGGACCCCATGTGGTCCATATGTGGTGTTGGAGAAGACCATAATGGTTTATAATATGTTGGAGAGGACCATGTGAGAGAAAGAGAGAAGACCTCTATGGGCCATATATAGTGTTGGAGAAGACCATGGCAGTAATGGGATCATGATAGTGTTGGAGAGTCCCAAGGTCAGGGTGTCATCAGAGAAAACTCAAATTAGTACTGGAGAGTAACAATGGCTTTATTCCAATCATTCTAATGTCTCTGGAACGTTGGTCAAGATGAGGAGACGTGAAAACTTTGCCAAAGTCTGACACCTGCGGATCCCAACTATGTTCTCATTGCTCGTAACAAGAAAACCTGGGATGATGTCGTCCAAGAAAATGATATGGACATGGCTTGGAAGAGTTTCAGTAAGACTTCCAAAGCAGAAGAAGGATCATACGTGCCATTACACCCAATCTCTCCTGATACTTCCTCACACAAGTCTCATTTCCAAGCTCACTTACTCTTACCACTCTCTTCACCCCAACATTCTCTCTTTTTTTTGAAAACCTCTACACATCTTCACCTTCGCCTCCACAAGATAATGATCAAACATCCCTCCAGATGCCCCTCTCAGCACATTAGCATCCAAAAGTCTCTCTTTTACATGCCTATCAATTAACAATTGTTTTGATAATGCCCTTTGACCATCTCTCCTACTCACATATGTATACTTATGTATATTTCTCTTATCAAACCAGGTATTCCCAGTCTCCAATCTTTTTCTCAACACAAATCCACAAGCTCTTCGCCATTTCCATTTACAACACTGAACACCCCATGTACACCAATTATTCCCTCAACTGCCACATTACTCACCTTTGCATTTAAATCACCCATCACTATAACCCGGTCTCGTGCATCAAAGCTGCTAACACACTCACCCAGCTGCTCCCAAACACTTGCCTCTCAATATCTTTCTTCTCATGACTAGGTGCACAGGCACCAATACTCACCCATCTCTCTCCATCCACTTTCAGTTTTACCCACATCAGTCTAAAATATCCTTTCTTACAGTCTATCACACACTCCGTCAGCTCCTGCTTCAGGAGTAATGCTACTCCTTCCTTAGCTTTGCCCTCTCACTAACCCCTGACTTTACTCCCAAGACTTTTCCAAACCATTCATCCCCTTTACCCTTGAACTTCGTTTCACTCAGAGCCAAAACATCCAGGTTCCTTTCCTCAAACATACTCCCTGTCTCTCCTTTCTTCTCATCTTGGTTACCCACACACATTTAGACACCCCAATCTGAGCCTTCGAGGAGGATGAGCTCTCCCCGCTTGACTCCTTCTTCTGTTTCCCCTTTTTAGAAATTTAGATATAGGGAAGTAAATAACATGTGTAAGACAAGAGAACAAATGGAAACATCGGTGAAGCGGGCAAGGGTGGATGTGATAACAGGCAGTGATGAAGTAAGAAGGAGATGGAGTGAGTATTTTGAAGGTTTGTTGAATGAGTTTGATGATAGAGTGGCAGATATAGGGTGTTTTGTTCGAGGTGGTGTGCAAAGTGAGAGGGGCAGGGAGAATGGTTTGGTTAAGAGCGAAGAGGTAGTGAAAGCTTTGAGGAAGATGAAATCCGGAAAGACGGCGGGGTTGGATGGTACTGCAGTTGAATTTGTTAAGAAAGGGGGTGACTGTGTTGTTAACTGCTTGGTGAGGATATTCAGTGTATGTATGGCTCATGGTGAAGTGCCTGATTGGCGGAACGCATGCATAGTGCCATTGTACAAAGGCAAAGGGGATAAGAGTGAGTGCTCAAATTACAGAGGTATAAGTTTGTTGAGTATTCCTGGGAAATTATATGGGAGGGTATTGATTGAGAGGGTGAAGGCATGTACAGAGCATCAGATTGGGGAAGAGCAGTGTGGTTTCAGAAGTGGTAGAGGATGTGTGGATCAGGTGTTTGCTTTGAAGAATGTATGTGAGAAATACTTAGAAAAGCAAATGGATTTGTATGTAGCATTCATGGATCTAGAGAAGGCATATGATAGGGTTGATAGAGATGCTCTTTGGAAGGTATTAAGAGTATATGGTGTGGGAGGTAAGTTGTTAGAAGCAGTGAAATGGTGTTACCATGGATGTATGGTAGTTGTACGAGTAGGAGGAGACGAGAGTGATTGGTTCCCAGTGAATGTCGGTTTGCGGCAGGGGTGTGTGATGCCTCCATGGTTGTTTGATTTGTCTATGGAGGGGGCGGTTAGGATGGTAAATGTAAAAGTTTTGGAGAGAGTGGTGAGTATGCAGTCTGTTGTGGATGAGAGAGCTTGGGAAGTGAGTCAGTTGTTCTCCAGTGATACATCACTGGTGGCTGATTCGAGAGAAAAAATGCAGAAGCTGATGACCGAGTTTGGAAAAGTGCGTGAAAGGAGAAAGTTAGGTACAGTAGGGTTGAAGGACAAGTCAATTGGGAGGTAAGTTTGAGTGGAGAAAAACTGAAGGAAGTGAAGTGTTTTAGATATCCGGGAGTGGATTTGGCAGCGGATGGAACCATGGAAGCGGAAGTGAATCATAGGGTGGTGGTGGGGGGGGGGGGCGAAAGTTCTGAGAGCGTTGAAAAATGTGTGGAAGGCGAGAACATTATCTTGGAGAGCAAAGAAAGGTATGTTTGAAGGAATAGTGGTCCCAACAATGTTATATGGTTGCGAGGCGTGAGCTATAAATATGGTTGTGCGGAGGAGGATGGATGTGCTGGATATGAGATGTTTGAGGACAATATGTGGTGTGAGGTAGTTTGATCGAGTAAGTAATGAGAGGGTAATAAAGTGAGTGTGGTTTAGAAAGTTACAGAGGGTGTGCTAAAATGGTTTTCCCAGGCAGAGAAATGCGTGGGGAGAGTTGACAAAGATGATACATTTCAGAAATGGAAAGGGACACGGAGAAGGGAATATTATATTGGAGATGGAAGGAGTGAAAAAGATTTAACTGATCAGTGCATGAACATGCGGGAGAGGCGGGAAGGCTTGAGCGGGATAGAGTGAATTGGAACGAGGTGGTATACGGGGGTCGACGTGCTATCAATGGACTGAACCAGGTCGTTCTGAAACTTCCTGAAGTCATCACGTTGGGGGTCATATCATGGCTTGTGGTTATAGAGTGACCATCTCGATGAAAATGGATAGACCAGATTGACGTGATCCTAACACATGGAACACGAATGTGAGGGGTTCGACACCTCACCTTGAAGTTGCTCATGGCGTCGTAGATTCTTGCCCCCGTATCGATGGCCCGAAAGACTTCAGCCACGGACATGGCCACATGACCCCGCTGTGGACTGGCCCTATTCAGGTCCTTCCTGAAGGAGAAAACGGGAGGTAGGAACACTAGGATGCCTTCAATACTGTCGAACATCTGGGCGAAGGACAATGCGTTCGAGAAACGGGCGAGGAGTCGTGCGCCAGTGAGAACATTATCTAAGCAAGAAACCACAATAATATCTTATCTTTATCCTTATCTTTTGTAGCCTTAGGAACCCCCCACCCCCACCCCCTTTTTCTATGGGGCTCTTCTAACTTCGGGGATGCGCTGCCATCAGAAGCGGAGTAAGGATTGACTCAGTCGTAGAGAAAAGTTCTTGGACGAGACTCTCTCTCTCTCTCTCTCTCTCTCTCTCTCTCTCTCTCTCTCTCTCTCTCTCTCTCTCTCTCTCTCTCTCTCTCTCTCTCTCTCTCTCTCTCTCTCTCTCTCTCTCTCTCTCTCTCTCTCTCTCTCTCTCTCTCTCTCTCTCTCTCTCTCTCTCTCTCTCTCTCTCACCTATATATATTATTTTTATTTCTATTTTGCTTTGTCGCTGTCTCCCACGTTAGCGAGGTAGTGCAAGGAAACAGACGAAAGAATGGCCCAACCCGCCCACATACACATCAAAATACAGACACGTCCACACACGCACATATACATACCTATTAATCTCAAACGTATACATATCTATACACACATAGACATATACTTATATACACATGTACATAATTCATACTGTCTGCCTTTTTTCATTCCCATCGCCACCTCGCCACTCATGAAATAACAACCCCCTCACCCCTCATGTGTGCGAGGTAGCGCTAGGAAAAGACAACAAAGGCCCCATTTGTTCACACTCAGTCTCTAGCTGTCATGCAATAATGCACCGAAACCACAGCTCCCTTTCCACATCCAGGCCCTACAGAACTTGCCATGGTTTACCCCAGACGCTTCACATGCCCTAGTTCAATCCACTGACAGCACGTCAACCCCGGTATGCCACATCGTTCCAATTCACTCTATTCCTTGCACGTCTTTCACCCTCCTGCATGTTCAGGCCCCGATCACTCAAAATATTTTTCACTCCATCTTTCCACCTCCAATTTGGTCTCCCACTTCTCCTCGTTCCCTTCACCTCTGACACATATATCCTCTTGGTCAATCTTTCCTCACTCATTCTCTCCATGTGCCCAAACCATTTCAAAACACCCTCTTCTGCTATCTCAACCACAATCTTTTTATTTCCACACATCTCTCTTACCTTAATATTACTTACTCGATCAAACCACCTCACACCACATATTGTCCTCAAACATCTCATTTCCAGCACATCCATCCTCCTGCTCAGAACTCTATCCATAGCCCACGCCTCGCAGCCATACAACATTGTTGGAACCACTATTCCTTCAAACATACCCATTTTTGCTTTCCGAGATAATGTTCTCGACTTCCAAACATTCTTCAAGGCACCCAGAATTTTCGCCCCCTCCCCCACCCTATGATCCACTTCCGCTTCCATGGTTCCATCCGCTGCCAGATCCAGTCCCAGATATCTAAAACACTTTACTTCCTCCAGTTTTTCTCCATTCAAACTTACCTCCCAATTGACTTGTCCCTCAACCCTACTGTACCTAACAACCTTGCTCTTATTCACATTTATTGAGCTATATATATATATATATATATATATATATATATATATATATATATATATATATATATATATATATATATATATATATATACATATAAATAGATATATATATCTTCCTCCCCCCATCCCTTGACCATACCTTATTGACTTGAGTCAGATGAATTGTATCCATCTACTGAGGCAGTGAGTCACTGGAGCTATGTATGAATGAGTCGCTGGTATGTATACTGAGGCAGTGAGTCACTGGAGCTATGTATGAATGAGTCACTGGTATGTATACTGTAATAGTGAGTCACTAGGGCTATGTATGAATAAATCACTGGTATGTATACTGAGGCAGTGAGTCACTGGAGCTATGTATGAATGAGTCACTGGTCCAACAGACATATACATATATACACGTGTACATATTCATACTTGCTTGCCTTCATCCATTTTCGGCGTTACCCAGCCCCACAGGAAAGAGCATCGCTACCCCCTGCTTCAGCGAGGTAGCGCCAGGTACCCAATGTATCGACCAACCCTTAAGGGTGGACGATGAACAGCTAGGTTGACTGTGGACTGACTGTCGCAACCAGGATTCGAACCTATGCCAAACTTGACCCTGGGCGGCAAGTGAATGTATGACTAGGAACGCCAACCATATATTAATCCATTTCTTATTTTATAAGTGTACTACAGTTCTTACTTATGTACATACTTATATTCCCCTTGTATGAAGTAGACTCGTAGGGTGTTGATGTTAAAGAGACACTGTATAATGGAGTTGATGTAGCTTGTGTTGCCTGGTTGAGGAAGAACTGAAGAAAACGTTTTCTGAAAACAATTATAATAATTATCATTATTACCATTATAATAATTATTATTATTATTATTATTATTATTGTTATTATTGTTATTATTATTATCATTATTATTATGATTATGATTATCATTATTACCATTATCATTATAATCATCATCATCATTGTTATTATTATTATTATTATTATTATTATTATTATTATTATTATTATTATTATTATTATTATTATTGTTGTTGTTGTTGTTGTTATTATATTCATTATCATTATGATTATCATAATTATCATTATTATGCCTATCATCATTATCATTATTATCATTATTATCATTATCATTACTATTTGTGATAGTCAAAGTTCAGAATGGCTGGACGTAAGAAGTGGCGTGCCACAAGGATTAAGCTAATTCATAGACAGGATTGGAAAATCATCATAGACAGGATTGGAAAATCATCATAGACAGGATTGGAAAATCATCATAGACAGGATTGGAAAATCATCATAGACAGGATTGGAAGATCATCATAGACAGCATTGGAAGATCTTAAGAATCACAGATGATGGAAAGTTAATTAGATGATGATTCTATAAATAACACGTCCACAGCAGCTCGAAAATGACATATAGAAATTAATAGAAGGATTCATAGGATGGGAAAGGAATTCTATCATCGAGAAATACAATATAATTGAAGGTTAGCTACAGTTTGAATAATACGTGTTGAGTTAGTGAAGGTAAATGATGGGGGGAAAATGAAGGGGGATGGGGGGAAGGGGGATCAAACTTGGGTGTATTAATCTATAGTGAGTTAGATCCGTGTTAGTATAGCAGGGAGGCCAGATTGGAGACAAGATAGCCATAGATAGCCAAAGATAGCGGGTGGAGATAGGTCACCGTTGTGGTGGAGGACGAGGTGCCAAATCTCCTCTGTCCCATCTCTCGTTTCTTCTCCTCGAGTTGTAGCTTCAAGGAGGAGACCTCGGCCTCCAAGCTCGCCCTCATTCGTCCATGGAGGTGTTGCTCGCGCTCGAGTTTCTCCGCCAGCTCCTGGATCTGCTCCTTGAGCTTCGCCTGGCGATGAGAATTGCTTGTTAGCTTCGCCTGGCGATTGGGATAGCTTGTCAGCTTCACTTTGTGATTAGAATGGGTTGTTAGCTTCGTCTGTTGATTAGAATTGCTTGTTAGCTTCACATGGTGTTTAGAATGGGTTGTTAGCTTCGCCTGGCGATTGGGATAGCTTGTTAGCTTCACATGGTGATTAGAATGGGTTGTTAGCTTTCCTTGGTGAAGAGAATTGCTTGTTAGCTTCTTCTGGTGATTAGGATAGCTTGTTAGCTCCCGTAGTCATGTTTAGCGGTAAGAATGGGTTGTTAGCTCTCTTCTTACAAGATATGGTTAGTGATTAGTGGTGAGAATAACTTGCTTGTATACTGAAAGTTAGAAAAAATAGCTTTGATACGTTCCCTTCAACGAAAATGTTACTTGGATACCTTGCTGTACACTGTTGTACACTGGTGGGGCCCCCATCTCTTGTACTGTACGGGGAGGGGGTTGTACACTGGTGGGGGCCCCTTCTCTTGTACTATACGGGGGAGGGGGTTGTACACTGGTGGGGGCCCCATCTCTTGTACTGTACGGGGAGGGAGTTGTACACTGGTGGGGGCCCCATCTCTTGTACTGTACGGGGAGGGAGTTGTACACTGGTGGGGGCCCATCTCTTGTACTGTACGGGGAGGGAGTTGTACACTGGTGGGGGCCCATCTCTTGTACTGTACGGGGAGGGAGTTGTACACTGGTGGGGGCCCCATCTCTTGTACTGTACGGGGAGGAAGTTGTACACTGGTGAGGCCCCCATTTCTTGTACTGTACGGGGAGGGAGTTGTACACTGGTGGGGGCCCCATCTCTTGTACTGTACGGGGAGGGAGTTGTACACTGGTGGGGGCCCATCTCTTGTACTGTACGGGGAGGGAGTTGTACACTGGTGGGGGCCCATCTCTTGTACTGTACGGGGAGGGAGTTGTACACTGGTGGGGGCCCCATCTCTTGTACTGTACGGGGAGGGAGTTGTACACTGGTGGGGGCCCATCTCTTGTACTGTACGGGGAGGGAGTTGTACACTGGTGGGGCCCCATCTCTTGTACTGTACGGGGAGGGAGTTGTACACTGGTGGAGGCCCATCTCTTGTACTGTACGGTGAGGGAGTTGTACACTGGTGGGGGCCCCTTCTCTTGTACTATACGGGGGAGGGGGTTGTACACTGGTGGGGGCCCCATCTCTTGTACTGTACGGTGAGGGAGTTGTACACTGGTGGGCCCCCATCTCTTGTACTGTACGGGGAGGGAGTTGTACACTGGTGGGGGCCCCATCTCTTGTACTGTACGGTGAGGGAGTTGTACACTGGTGGGCCCCCATCTCTTGTACTGTACGGGGAGGGAGTTGTACACTGGTGGGGGCCCCATCTCTTGTACTGTACGGAGAGGGAGTTGTACACTGGTGAGGCCCCCATCTCTTGTACTGTACGGGGAGGAAGTTGTACACTGGTGGGGGCCCCTTCTCTTGTACTATACGGGGGAGGGGGTTGTACACTGGTGGGGGCCCCATCTCTTGTACTGTACGGGGAGGGAGTTGTACACTGGTGGTGGCCCCATCTCTTGTACTGTACGGGGAGGGAGTTGTACACTGGTGGGGGCCCATCTCTTGTACTGTACGGAGAGGGAGTTGTACACTGGTGTGATATCCCCAAGGTTGTTTAATTTGTTTTTGGATGGGGTTGTTAGGGAAGTGAATGCAAGAGTTTTGGAGAGAGGGGCAAGTATGTAGTCAATTGGGGATGAGAGGGTATGGGAAGTGAGACAGATGTTGTTCGCTAATGATGTAGCGCTGGTGGCTGATTCGGGTGAGAAACTGCAGAAGTTGGTGACTTAGTTTGGAAAAGTGTGTGAAAGGAGAAAGTTGAGAGTAAATGTGAATATGAGCAAGGTTATTAGGTACAGTAGGGTTGAGGGACAAGTTAGCTGTGTTGTAACTTTGAATGGAGAAATATTGGAGGAAAGATTGACCAAGAGGATGTACGTGTCAGAGGTGGAGGGAACAAGGAGAAGTGGGAGACCATATTGGAGGTACAAGGATGGAGTGTAAAAGATTTTGAGCGATGGGGGCCTGAACATGCAAGAGGGTGAGAGGCTTGCAAGGAATAGAGTGAATTGGAACGATATGGTATACCGGGGTCGACGTGCTGTCACTAGACTGAACCAGAGCATGTAAAACGTCTGGGGTAAACCATTGAAAGGTCTTTGGGTCCTGAATATGGAAAGGGAGCTGTGGTTTCGGTGCATTACACATGACAGCTGGAGGCTGAATGAACGAATGTGGCCTTTTTTATGTTTTCCTGGCGCTACCTCGCTGAAGCAGGGAGTAGCGATGCTGTTTGCTGTGGGGCAGGGTAGCGCCGGGAATGGATGAATACAAACAAGTATGAATATGTGCATGTGTATATTATGTATATGTCTGTGTATGGATATTTGTATGTATGTATGTGTATATGTTGGATAACACCAGTAGTTACAGAAATGATAGAAAACGATGTTCTTCAAAAAAAAAATGAGAATTTAAAGGGATAACTAAATTAATATAAGACTTACCTCCACATTGCTAGGATTTGAGCGGTAACCAGAGTCCTTCAGCTCCCTGGCCATCCTGTCTATCTGGGTCTTCTGGGACAGGATGGCGCCCTCCATGTTGGCTCGCTCTTCCTCCCACTGACGCTCCTGCTCCGCCATCCTAATGGTAAGGTCCTTCACCTGTTTCCTTAAGGTATCCTGTGTAGGGTAGGATGTCTTGCTGTTTAATTATCAAATGACATTAATGATGATGATATAAAAAAACTGGAGATATGAAGAGCAAATATACACAATAGAAAATGGGGTTATTAAATAGGGAAACATTCAGTGTTTACACAAACACTGATTGGGATGGGCCATTCTTGTGGTAGGTCCCATACGAGCCCGAATGAGCCCATTGTTGATGTGTGCCAACTGCAACCAAGGGACGAGGGATCTCTTGTGTCAGAGAGAGTTGGTGGCAAGTGTTACTGCAACTAGGGGACGAGGGATCTCTTGTGTCAGAGAGAGTTGGTGGCAAGTGTTACTGCAACTAAGGGACGAGGGATCTCTGATGTCGGTGGCGGGTCAGGTGAAATGCCTTCTTGTTGGGGTCGTTCGCTGAGGTTTGGATGGTCGTTACGGGTCAAGAACCCCTTCAGTTCATGAGGGAGATGTAGATGATGATGACCCTCACCTCTACATGGCTAGGATGTGGGAGGGTCCTTACCTCTACATGGCTAGGATGTGGGAGGGTCCTTACCTCTACATGGCTAGGATGTGGGAGGGATCTCACCTCTACATGGCTAGGATGTGGGAGGGTCCTCACCTCTACATGGCTAGGATGTGGGAGGGTCCTTACCTCTACATGGCTAGGATGTGGGAGGGTCCTTACCTCTACATGGCTAGGATGTGGGAGGGTCCTTACCTCTACATGGCTAGGATGTGGGAGGGTCCTCACCTCTACATGGCTAGGATGTGGGAGGGTCCTTACCTCTACATGGCTAGGATGTGGGAGGATCCTTACCTCCACATGGCTAGGATGTGGGAGGGTCCTTACCTCTACATGGCTAGGATGTGGGAGGATCCTTACCTCTACATGGCTAGGATGTGGGAGGGTCCTTACCTCTACATGGCTAGGATGTGGGAGGGTCCTTACCTCTACATGGCTAGGATGTGGGAGGGATCTCACCTCTACATGGCTAGGATGTGGGAGGGTCCTTACCTCTACATGGCTAGGATGTGGGAGGATCCTTACCTCTACATGGCTAGGATGTGGGAGGGTCCTTACCTCTACATGGCTAGGATGTGGGAGGATCCTTACCTCTACATAGCTAGGATGTGGGAGGATCCTTACCTCTACATGGCTAGGATGTGGGAGGATCCTTACCTCTACATGGCTAGGATGTGGGAGGATCCTTACCTCTACATGGCTAGGATGTGGGAGGATCCTTACCTCTACATGGCTAGGATGTGGGAGGATCCTTACCTCTACATGGCTAGGATGTGGGAGGGTCCTTACCTCTACATGGCTAGGATGTGGGAGGATCCTTACCTCTACATGGCTAGGATGTGGAAGGGTCCTTACCTCTACATGGCTAGGATGAGGGAGGGTCCTCACCTCTACATGGCTAGGATGTGGAAGGGTCCTTACCTCTACATGGCTAGGATGTGGGAGGATCCTTACCTCTACATGGCTAGGATGTGGGGGGGTCCCAAGCTTCTTCAACTCCCTGGCCATCCTGTCTATCTGGGTCTTCTGGGATAGGATGGCGCCCTCCTTGTTGGCTCGCTCCTCCGCCCACAGACGCTCCTGCTCCTCCATCCTGCCCTTCAGGTCCTTCACCTGCTGCTTTAACGCATCCTAGCAGGGATTGGCAGACGGTTGTGATTACATTTTGTGATTACTTTTTGATTACATTTGTGATTACTTTTCTCGATTACCTTTTGTGATTACTTTTCTTGATTACCTTTTGTGACTACTTTTTGATGACTTTGTGATTACCTTTTGCGATTACTTTTATTGATTACCTTTTGTGATTACTTTTTTACTTTTGTGATTACTTTTTGATTATTTTTGTGATGACTTCCTGATTACCTTTTGTAATTAGTTTTTTTGTGATTACTTTTTGATTACTTTTTGTGATTACTTTTTGATTAGTTTTTGTGATTGCTTTTCGTGATTACTTTAAATTACTTTTCATGATTACTTTAAATTACTTTTCATGATTACTTTAAATTACTTTTCGTGATTACCTTTTTGTTACAGCTAGGAATTGTTTGCTGTCAATAGAAACTGTTCGCCACAACTCGGTCACAACCCCAGCCAGCTCTCTCCCACAACCACAACTCACCACAACCACCACAGCGCTCCAGCTCTGCCACAGACTCATACCACAACCATAACCCACAACCACAATGTTGTGATATAGATACAACTCCCTTCCATGACCTACAGCTGCCACAATTCTCTCCCACAACCACAACTCTCGACCACAACCACAACTATCGACCATATCTACATCTCGCCTTGACAACCACAATTCTCTACCACAACCGCCACTTTCTGTCACAACCACCACTCTATACCACAACCACACATCTCTATTACAACCACCACTCTCTGTCACAACCACCACACTATACCACAACCACACATCTCTACCACAACAACACCACCACAACCACACACCTCTCTACCACAACACCACCACCACAACCACACACCTCTCTACCACAACAACACCACCACAACCACACACCTCTCTACCACAACAACACCACCACAACCACACACCTCTCTACCACAACAACACCACCACCACAACCACACACCTCTCTACCACAACATCACCACCACAACCACACACCTCTCTACCACAACAACACCACCACAACCACACACCTCTCTACCACAACAACACCACCACAACCACACATCTCTCTACCACAACACCACCACCACAACCACACACCTCTCTACCACAACACCACCACCACAACCACACACCTCTCTACCACAACAACACCACCACAACCACACACCTCTCTACCACAACACAACCACAACCACACACCTCTCTACCACAACACCACCACAACCACACACCTCTCTACCACAACACTACCACCACAACCACAACTCTCTACCACAACAACACCACCACAACCACACCTCTCTACCACAACAACACCACCACAACCACACACCTCTCTACCACAACAACACCACCACAACCACACACCTCTCTACCACAACACCACCACAACCACACACCTCTCTACCACAACAACACCACCACAACCACACACCTCTCTACCACAACAACACCACCACAACCACACATCTCTACCACAACAACACCACCACAACCACACCTCTCTACCACAACACCACCACCACAACCACACACCTCTCTACCACAACAACACCACCACAACCACACCTCTCTACCACAACAACACCACCACAACCACACCTCTCTACCACAACACCACCACCACAACCACACACCTCTCTACCACAACACCACCACCACAAACACACACCTCTCTACCACAACAACACCACCACAACCACATCTCTCTACCACAACAACACCACCACAACCACACACCTCTCTACCACAACACTACCACCACAACCACACCTCTCTACCACAACAACACCACCACAACCACACACCTCTCTACCACAACACTACCACCACAACCACACCTCTCTACCACAACAACACCACCACAACCACACACCTCTCTACCACAACACCACCACAACCACACACCTCTCTACCACTACACCACCACCACAACCACACCTCTCTACCACAACAACACCACCACAACCACACACCTCTCTACCACTACACCACCACCACAACCACACCTCTCTACCACAACAACACCACCACAACCACACACATCTCTACCACAACAACACCACCACAACCACACACCTCTCTACCACAACACTACCACCACAACCACACCTCTCTACCACAACAACACCACCACAACCACACACCTCTCTACCACAACACTACCACCACAACCACTCCTCTCTACCACAACACTACCACCACAACCACACACCTCTCTACCACAACAACACCACCACAACCACACACCTCTCTACCACAACACTACCACCACAACCACACACCTCTACCACAACAACACCACCACAACCACACACCTCTCTACCACAACACTACCACCACAACCACTCCTCTCTACCACAACACTACCACCACAACCACACACCTCTCTACCACAACAACACCACCACAACCACACACCTCTCTACCACAACACTACCACCACAACCACACCTCTCTACCACCACAACACCACCACAACCACACCTCTCTACCACAACACCACCACCACAACCACACACCTCTCTACCACAACACCACCACCACAACCACACCTCTCTACCACAACACCACCACCACAACCACACTCCTTTCTACCACAACAACACCACCACAACCACACCTCTCTACCACAACACCACCACCACAACCACACACCTCTCTACCACAACACCACCACCACAACCACACTCCTCTCTACCACAACACCACCACCACAACCACACTCCTCTCTACCACAACACCACCACCACAACCACACACCTCTCTACCACAACACCACCACCACAACCACACTCCTCTCTACCACAACACCACCACCACAACCACACACCTCTCTACCACAACACCACCACCACAACCACACACCTCTCTACCACAACACCACCACCACAACCACACCTCTCTACCACAACACCACCACCACAACCACACTCCTCTCTACCACAACACCACCACCACAACCACACCTCTCTACCACAACACCACCACCACAACCACACTCCTCTCTACCACAACACCACCACCACAACCACACACCTCTCTACCACAACACCACCACCACAACCACACTCCTCTCTACCACAACACCACCACCACAACCACACACCTCTCTACCACAACACCACCACCACAACCACACACCTCTCTACCACAACACCACCAACCTGTCTACCATAACCACACCACCACCACCACAACTACCACCACCACACTCTCACACAACCACAACCCTCTCCCCCCCACCCACCCACACCCTTAACTAAAAATCTCTCCCAGACTCGAACCTGGCTCCTAATGAGATTGGACTGGATTTGCTGCTTCGCTTCAATGATGCGTCTAACCTCGCTCCTCAAACTGGATATGTTCTTCTTGACCTGACTCCCTCCTCCCCCACGAACTTCCTCCTCCTCACGCGCGTACACGACTTCCCTCACGCGCTGGTCACTCCTCCCGGACTCCTGCACAACAACAACAACAACAGAATAACATAAACAATAACAACACGCAGAACACAAACATAAACAATAACAAAACGCAGAACACAAACATAAACAATAACAACACGCAGAACACAAACATAAACAATAACAAAACGCAGAACATAAACATAAACAATAACAAAACGCAGAACACAAACATAAACAATAACAAAACGCAGAACATAAACATAAACAATAACAAAACGCAGAACACAAATATAAACAATAACAAAACGCAGAACACAAACATAAACAATAACAAAACGCAGAACACAAACATAAACAATAACAAAACGCAGAACACAAACATAAACAATAACAAAACGCAGAACACAAACATAAACAATAACAACACGCAGAACACAAACATAAACAATAACAAAACGCAGAACATAAACATAAACAATAACAAAACGCAGAACACAAACATAAACAATAACAAAACGCAGAACACAAACATAAACAATAACAAAACGCAGAACATAAACATAAACAATAACAAAACGCAGAACATAAACATAAACAATAACAAAATGCAGAACACAAATATAAACAATAACAAAAGTTATTTTTGAGGTTCAGGCTAGGTTCTAAGGCTACGTGGGGGGGGGGGGGGGGGGGGGGGGAAGGGAGGGTTCAAAGGCTCTAAGACCAATTAGGGAAGGAAGGTTCTAATTCTAATGAAGGATCTAATTCTAATGAAGGATCTAATTCTAATGAAGGATCTAATTCTAATGAAGGATCTAACACTTGGAAGAGATGAAATATAGAAGATTCTAAGACCAATTTGGGAAGGTTCTAATTCTAATGAAGGATCTAATTCTAATGAAGGATCTAATTCTAATGAAGGATCTAATTCTAATGAAGGATCTAATTCTAATGAAGGATCTAACACTTGGAAGAGATGAAATATAGAAGATTCTAAGACCAATTTGGGAAGGTTCTAATTCTAATGAAGGATCTAATTCTAATGAAGGATCTAATTCTAATGAAGGATCTAATTCTAATGAAGGGTCTAACACTTGGAAGAGATGAAATATAGAAGATTCTAAGACCAATTAGGGAAGGAAGGTTCTAATTCTAATGAAGGATCTAATTCTAATGAAGGATCTAATTCTAATGAAGGATCTAATTCTAATGAAGGATCTAATTCTAATGAAGGATCTAACACTTGGAAGAGATGAAATATAGAAGATTCTAAGACCAATTTGGGAAGGTTCTAATTCTAATGAAGGATCTAATTCTAATGAAGGATCTAATTCTAATGAAGGATCTAATTCTAATGAAGGATCTAACACAAGGAAGAGATGAAATATAGAAGATTTGTGGAGTGTTCCGTCAATGTAAGATCTGTGGCAGCTGGTCCTTGTTACCCTGTGAGAAGCCAGTGTTCGAGGACGACCTTCCAAGTTGTCGTCCAGTGTTCGAGGACGACCTTCCATGTTGTGGCTCAGTGTTCGAGGACGACCTTCCAAGTTGTCGTCCAGTGTTCGAGGACGACCTTCCAAGTTGTCGTCCAGTGTTCGAGGACGACCATCCATGTTGTCGTCCAGTGTTCGAGGACGACCTTCCAAGTTGTCCAGTGTTCGAGGACGACCATCCCTGTTGTCGTCCAGTGTTCGAGGACGACCAACCCTGTTGTCGCCCAGTGTTGGAGGACGACCACCTCCGTTGTCGTTCAGTGTTGGAGGACGACCATCCCTGTTGTCGCCCAATGTTGGAGGACGACCACCTCCGCCGTCGCACAGTGTTCGAGGACGACCTTCCAAGTTGTCGCCCAGTGTTCGAGGACGACCATCTCTGTTGTCGTCCAGTGTTGGAGGACGACCACCTCCGCTGTCGCCCAATGGAGGAGGACGACCACCTCCGTTGTGTTCGAGTACGAGGACGGGTCTGGCCATACGCCCAGCCTCTGGCGCCTCCTCCTGTATGTGTACACGAGACGTGGTCAGCATTGTGCAACACTTTGCTACACACAGGACGACCAAGGACATGTTACATGAGGGGGTCAATACAGTATGGACAAGACCAAAGACTTCGAGGTGTAAACTGAAGTATTCTGAAACCTGTTTCAGATTCTGATTACTTACGAAACGTTTCTGAAGCCTTCCTGAAGTCTGTGTTCCGTTCCGTTGACTTACAGGACGGATCTGAAGCCTTTCTGAAGTCTGTGTTCGGTTCTGTTGACTTACAGGACGCTTCTGAAGCCTTCCTGAAGTCTGTGTTCGGTTCCATTGATTTACAAGACGCTTCTGAAGCCTTCCTGAAGTCTGTGTTCGGAGCCTATGCTTCAGTAAGAACAATAGCCACACAGAGGCATCTACGAAGGTCTGACATCAGTTGTAAACCAATCCACAGGCAAGCGCTCGCCAGATACGACTTCCTCCACACACTCCGGCACAATGGGACACCAACTTCTACAGTTTCTCACCCACTATCTACCACCAGCGCTGTGTCATCAGCAAACAGCAGCTGGCTCACTTCCCAAGTCTTCCCTTCAAGATTGCATACTTGCCTCTCTCTCTCTCTCTCTCTCTCTCTCTCTCTCTCTCTCTCTCTCTCTCTCTCTCTCTCTCTCTCTCTCTCTCTCTCTCTCTCTCTCTCTCTCCCCTTAAGACCCTTTGCATTTGCCTCCCTCACCACCCCATCCATGAACAGATTAAACAGACATGATGACATTGCACACTCCTGCCGAAGACCCACCCTCATCTACAACCATAGACCATCTAAATCAAAATTCTTCACTGCTTCTACTAGCTCTCCTCCCTCACCTCATATTCTTAACACCTTCGACATAGCATCTTCATGAACCCTACCATATACTTTCAAACAAACCCCTGGTCCACATATCCTCTACCACATATATATATATATATATATATATATATATATATATATATATATATATATATATATATATATATATATATATATATATAATCTGTACTATTCTACTCACTTGATGAACTGGTGGGAGGGCGCCATCATCCAGGCGTGGACTGCTGGCTGGGCTGTCCGAGATGTAGACTGGTCTTGCTACATGCACGTCCGCCACCATGTGGTTGTGTTTATCCTGATGATGCACCACATGACGTTATAATGAGAATCATTTCATTACTAATCCTAT
Organism: Panulirus ornatus; assembly: GCF_036320965.1. Taxonomy (NCBI): domain Eukaryota; kingdom Metazoa; phylum Arthropoda; class Malacostraca; order Decapoda; family Palinuridae; genus Panulirus; species Panulirus ornatus. Next base: position 11,177,395 of record NC_092268.1, read on the forward strand.
GTAAATATATATATATATATATATATATATATATATATATATATATATATATATATAATATAGAGAGAGATAGATAGATAGATAGATAGATAGATACATATTAGCTTTCCTATTGTGGCTTAAATGTTGGACTACCACACAGCAAATTTCTTTATGTTAATCTTTCGTATGTTACACATTTACTCTCTTATGTTTACTTTCTTACAAAACCAGAAATATTCTCGTTTTCTATCACGCACTCTGGACAGTAGGCCATTCATAACCTTACCTCTTCTAGTTTTCTATCACGCTCTCTGGACAGAAGGTCATTTAATATCCTTACCTCTTCTCGATTTCTATCACGTCCTCTGGACAGTAGGCCATTTATAACCTGACCTCTTCTCGTTTTCTATCACGCACTCTGGACAGTAGGCCATTTATATTCTTACCTCTTCTCGTTTTCTATCACGCGCTCTGGACAGTAGGCCATTTAATATCCTTACCTGTTGGGTGGATGGTGGAAGACTTGGCCTCTCTCTCGTGGAGTTATCCTCCACTTCCCTGGGTGTCTGAAAGTCTGTGGATCTTCGAGTTGGATCCAAATTCTTTTGAGTTGGAGTAAAAGCCTTTCCCTGGCCCGAGTTTCTGTCATGGGTCAATATATTGGTATAGGATGGTCTCTGTGTCTCTGTGTGTCTGTGGTGGTCTTCTGTCTTGCCGTACAGCCAGTCTTGAAGGTTCGCACGAGAGGATGGGGCACGTGGTTCTTGTTCGATGTAGCTGAGTCTGTTTACTTCTTGTGCACTTCTGTAGAGTCTTTCGTTTGCCTTGCGTCCAGCAACGGGGCTTGGCTGCTCCTCTGTAGGCTGGGCTCTGTGTAGTTCTGCCAACCTTTCAAACTTCCTAAGTTCAGATAGAAAGCTTGGGTGTTGTGTGTATTGCTGGCCTGTGTGGGGTTTCATGTTCTCTGGTCGTGAGGAAAGTGTCTGTTCGTCAACACTTTGGGAGGTCTGCCAACGTGGACTGCTGCCGTAAGTTTGTTTTTGGACGTTTTGCGTGGCGGAACTGCTTTGCTCTTCGTCAAGGTAAAGTTTCCGTGTTTCTCCAGCGATCTCGGGAGTTCGATATCTCGAGGAACTTTGCGAGAGGGTTGAATACTGTTTCCCAACGTCTTCGGCAACTTCTAGGTTTCCAAGACTGCCGGAAAACCTCTGTTTACTAAGTGGGCGAGTGGGAGCTCTCCAAGGACCTGTTTGCTCAACACCTCGTAGTCGATCCAGGTCATCTCTACTTCCAGCGAACTGCTGTCTCATCTTGTACTTCGAGTGGATGGGAGGTTTTCCAGTGACGCGTTGGCTATATAATTCCCCAGTACTTCCATACAGACGACCCTGTGAAAGGACTTAATGATTTCAGTATGTTAAGGCATTGTTTGTGAGAGACCAAGATAGCTTGTTTATCACCTATTGTGCCTCCTAGGCTTAAAGAAAATGAATAAATAAGATGATTTTTTTGTAGAAATGGACAGTAATGAAGGAGAGATCCATAGATTGTGTGTGTGTACAATAAGGTGGTCGAATGAATGGAAAATGCTATCTGGACAGGATACAGGGGGCAAGATGCCATTATGTGATATTTCGTTTAATTATTGATTCCCAGAAGAATATGGTCTTCGTATTCTTTGTTTACATGTCACTGTGTAGCCAAACAGCAACCCTCCCTCCCCCCACCCCCTTCCCCTCCAAAAAAGCTAGTCTATTTGTGTGTTACTGACGAAGTTTACGAGCGACAGATTATTTCCATTTGCCAGCTAACTATCAGAGTGTGTGGAGTGAGGAAGGCACATGAATGTGGAGTGAGAGGTACCTGTTGATGGGATGGGGGGGGGGGGGGGGGGATGGGTGCTTGACGTCCACTAGCTCCAATCACAGAAGCGCTCCTTGTATACACGAGTAATGTGGTGGCAGTTGGCAACTCAAGGGTGGGCCGTTTTGATAACTGTCTTTTTTCCCTGCACCTCTAAGCTTTGGAACTTTTTTCTACCACCTTATGTCTTTCCCCAAAACTGTGACCTAACACGTTGAAATACAGAGTTTTCAATTGCTTTAAACTTCGTAAACATTTTTCCTTGTTTGTTCTTCCATCTATGTTTTTAAGAGCACTACGGATATGTGATCCCTTACGCCTGGTAGATGAATGGAGTCATATAAAACGTATCTTTAGGTAGTTAATTATTCCAATTGCTTTGTGAACAAAGCTTACTGGAAAGCTAGGAAGACATTTTATGTTTATTGTAACAAAAATGTGACAAATAAGGATAAGTCTAAATGTTTAGTGTTGACCAATTCTCTCAACTTAGCTAATTTAAGACATGCTCTAAAAACAGTGCTCGTAATGTTGCTTTCCAGTACAATAACACCATCAGTAAGACCTTGATAAATAGTAGGCTAAATCATACAACAATTTTGGGAGTGTTTACGCCGTCAAATGCAAGACAAGTAAATATATTTATGTAGGCCAGACAGGTAAAACTGTAACGGAGATGTGTTATTGGCACCGTCATGCAGTACGCAGGGATGACCACAAAAATGCGATCGCTAAACATTGTCATGAAAATGATCACCCTGGCCATAGATCTTGAAAATCCAGTTAATTTATACCCCTCTGCTAATTATGCCACACGTAACCCCACTGTCTTAATTACTGATATTAAGAACTTTAATTTGTCCCCAGGCATTTTTAAAGCCCACCTTACCATTAATCAAATCATTATAAGAGAATTGACAAAACACTGTTATATTTCTTGTGTCTCCCCTGATGACGTGATTATGACACGAAAGTGCACTTGGCAACTTATCCTGTTTCATTTTCCCCGTGGACTCATAGGAATATATATATATATATATATATATATATATATATATATATATATATATATATATATATATATATATATATATATATATATATATATATTTATTTATTTATTTATTTATTTATTTATTCATATTTATTTTGCTTTGTCGCTGTCTCCCATTTTTGCGAGGTAGCGCAAGGAAACAGACGAAAGAATGGCCCAACCCACCCCCATACACATGTATATACATGCACGTCCACACACGCAAATATACATACCTATACATCTCAATGTACACATATATATACACACACAGACATATACATATGTACATATGTACATAATTCATACTGTCTGCCTTTATCTATTCCAATCGCCACCTCGCCACACATGGAATAACATCCCCCTCCCCCTCATGTGTGCGAGGTAGCGCTAGGAAAAGACAACAAAGGCCCCATTCGTTCACACTCAGTCTCTAGCTGTCATGTAATAATGCACCGAAACCACAGCTCCCTTTCCACATCCAGGCCCCACACAACTTTCCATGATTTACCCCAGACGCTTCACATGCCCTGGTTCAATCCATTGACAGCACGTCGACCCCGGTATACCACATCGATCCAATTCACTCTATTCCTTGCACGCCTTTCACCCTCCTGCATGTTCAGGCCCCGATCACTCAAAATCTTTTTCACTCCATCTTTCCACCTCCAATTTGGTCTCCCACATCTCGTTCCCTCCACCTCTGACACATATATCTTCTTGGTCAATCTTTCCTCACTCATTCTCTCCATGTGACCAAACCATTTCAAAACACCCTCTTCTGCTCTCTCAACCACACTCTTTTTATTTCCACACATCTCTCTTAACCTTACATTACTTACTCGATCAAACCACCTCACACCACATATTGTCCTCAAACATCTCATTTCCAGCACATCCACCCTCCTGCGCACAACCCTATCCATAGCCCACGCCTCGCAACCATACAACATTGTTGGAACCCCTATTCCTTCAAACATAGCCATTTTTGCTTTCCGAGATAATGTTCTCGACTTCCAAACATTCTTCAACGCTCCCAGGATTTTCGGCCCCTCCCCCACCCTATGATCCACTTCCGCTTCCATGGTTCCATCCGCTGCCAGATCCACTACCAGATATCTAAAACACTTTACTTCCTCCAGTTTTTCTCCATTCTAACTTACCTCCCAATTGACTTGACCTTCAACCCTACTGTACCTAATAACCTTGCTCTTATTCACATTTACTCTCAACTTTCTTCTTTCACACACTTTACCAAACTTAGTCACCAGCTTCTGCAGTTTCTCACATGAATCAGCCACCAGCACTGTATCATCAGCGAACAACAACTGACTCACTTCCCAAGCTCTCTCATCCACAACAGACTTCATACTTGCCCCTCTTTCCAAAACTCTTGCATTCACCTCCCTAACAACTCCATCCATAAACAAATTAAACAACCATGGAGACATCACACACCCCTGCCGCAAACCTACATTCACTGAGAACCAATCACTTTCCTCTCTTCCTACACGTACACATGCCTTACATCCTCTATAAAAACTTTTCACTGCTTCTAACAACTTGCCTCCCACAATATATATGCTTAATACCTTCCACAGAGCATCTCTATCAACTCTATCATATGCCTTCTCCAGATCCATAAATGCTACATACAAATCCATTTGCTTTTCTAAGTATTTCTCACATACATTCTTCAAAGCAAACACCTGATCCACACAAACTCTACCACTTCTGGAACCACACTGCTCTTCCCCAATCTGATGCTCTGTACATGCCTTCACCCTCTCAATCAATACCCTCCCATATAATTTACCAGGAATACTCAACAAACTTATACCTCTGTAATTTGAGCACACTCTTATCCCCTTTGCCTTTGTACAATGGCACTATGCAAGCATTCCGCCAATCCTCAGGCACCTCACCATGAGTCATACATACATTAAATAACCTTACCAACCAGTCAACAATATAGTCACCCCCCTTTTTTAATAAATTCCACTGCAATACCATCCAAACCTGCTGCCTTGCCGGCTTTCATCTTCCACAAAGCTTTTACTACCTCTCCTCTGTTTACCAAATCATTTTCCCTAACCCTCTCACCTTGCACACCACCTCGACCAAAACACCCTATATCTGCCACTCTATCATCAAACACATTCAACAAACCTTCAAAATACTCACTCCATCTCCTTCTCACATCACCACTACTTGTTCTCACCTCCCCATTAGCCCCCTTCACTGAAGTTTCCATTTGCTCCCTTGTCTTACGCATTTTATTTACCTCCTTCCAAAACATCTTTTTATCCTCCCTAAAATGTAATGATACTCTCTCACCCCCAACTCTCATTTGCCCTCTTTTTCACCTCTTATATATATATATATATATATATATATATATATATATATATATATATATAGATATATATATATATATATTCTTAATGAGTTGGCTTTGTTTTGGACATACATTTGACTCTGGCGTCATAGGTAACACACATTAAAAGAGCTGTTCTTATCTGTTGCTTTATCTGCCAGGTTATTTGCCTATCTTATCATTTAGTTCATCTAGGCGCATGCTTATATTTTGAAACTATATACTTAACAACCAATTCAATCTATGTACAGCTATTTATCCATCGACGTTCCTATTTGCTTGTTCATATAATCCAATTTCGCCCATTTACATAAATGGCTCTGCTTCTGTTACTGTAATTATCAGCACCAATCTATTTCAGTGAGAATTTTTAATTAATTCTCTTAGGAATCATATGAGAATTTTTCATTTCAGTAGAATTACATACAAGTAATCCCCAAGCATGGATTTACCGTAATATAAATAGGGTTTTTGGGAATTAGGGGGAAAAAGTGATGTATATTGCACCAATTTATGAAACTAAAAGTTAAAATCAAATGTAAACATCATAGTTCTTAAGTGAAGATGAATAAGTAATATACACAAGTGGTTACTGAGGCTAACTTATAAAGTTATGGCTGGCACTTATAAACTTATGGCTTGCTGTGGATCTACCCACTTAATAAGTAGATGTCTTTGTATTATATTTCTTCGCACTTACGTTCATACCGCTCCAATAGTCACTCATTTCTCCTTTGCTCCGTCTTGCTTCCTTGTGCAATTTTCCTGTAGAAGGAGACGCAAAATGATCACACAGGAAGAATGGACAGTAGACTGGGGAATGAGCTTGTCCAAAGACTAAGGTGTTGCATGATCCACAAGGAATCGTCTGTTCTGATAACATTATCGAATGATAAGCGAGATACCCACACATCTTATCTCTCGAACCAAACTCCGCCTCTTTGGAGAGAATGAGTGAGGAAAGATTGATAAAGAGGATATATGCGTCAGAGGTGGAGGGGACAAGGAGAAGTGGGAGACCAAACTGAGGTGGAAAGATGGAGTGAAAAAGATTTTGAGCGATCGGAGCCGCAACATGCAGGAGGGTGAAAGGCGTGCAAGGAATAGAGTGAATTGGAACGATGTGGTATACCGGGGTTGACGTGCTGTCAATGGATTGAACCAGGGCATGTGAAGCGTCTGGCGTGAACCATGAAAAGTTCTGTGGGGCCTGGATGTGGAAAGGGAGCTGTGGTTTCGGTGCATTATTACATGACAGCTGGAGGCTAAGTGTGAACCAATGTGGCATTTTTGTCTGTTTCCTGTGGGACGGGATGCCGCCTAGAATGGATGAAGGCAAGCAAGTATGAATATATATATATATATATATATATATATATATATATATATATATATATATATATATATATATATATATATATACACACACACACACACACACAGAAATATACATATATACACATGTGCATATTCATACTTTCTTGCCTTCATCCATTCCCGGCGCCACCCTAGCAAGGATAAAACCATCCAACTTAGCCTTCAGCAACTGTAAATCTTTTTAGCACACTACAAATCAGCCAAGACCACTTCCCCTGTGGTTTTTTTCATACCTTTGTCATGTTAACTTTGTCCAACCAAACATTGGCTATGTTTCTATGGTGTTTTATGGTTCCAAAATATCCCACATCACTTTTCACAATGATTATCTTAACACAGTCATATGACGGCCTTGTGGTTTCCATTGTGGCTTATCGTATACAGTGTATATGATTTAAATTCAATTATGCAGATGATATGTCATGACTATATATATATATATATATATATATATATATATATATATATATATATATATATATATATATATATATATATATGTATGTATATATACAGATATGGGCGCTTATGGACATCCTGGTGTATAGTGGTTGACTGCAGCTCGTTTTCTGTGAGGACGTCCTCGAAAATCGTCTCGATGAAGCTCAACACAGCTAGCTGATTCGCTGTGCTGTCGCTGAGGTCAGGGTTCGACTCAGTGGTATGAGCAAATGTTTTTTTTCGAACCATTAGATTACAAGAGAACACAGGTTCTTGTCATTCTTATGTATATAGACCACCTTGAAAATATATACAATATCATATAATGTCTGAAATCACACTTGAGAGCAATTATATTATAATACTGAAGTAATAGACGACAGGTTAAGAACCCTTGCTATAGACTAGATAGCAATTAGTGATTTCTATGGTTTATTGATGGTGAACGTGTCAGTTATCTTGATTTAAGGTTCGACATTAAGTTTCAACTTTAAGAACGTGTAATCATATATAGATGAAGTGTTGGTCCAGAAATTGATCATTCTTTTAATCACTGATTAAGGCCTCTACCTTCCAATATTGATTAGTCCAATTTGGGATATACTGCTCTCGAAGAATTTCCAATATTCCAATATTATTCTTGCTTATATAATTTACCATCTCATTTCCACAATCATCAGTGTTCATTCCCCTGTATATTTCTCATGCATCCCTGACCCTCATCCATTCTTGTGTAAGTGTATCTGTGCTCCCAGAACCTTCGCCCCCTCACCCACCCTATGACTCACTTCCGCTCCCATGGTTCCATTCGTAGCCAAATCCACTCCTACATACCTAAAACACTTCACTTCCTCCAATTTTTCTCCATTCAAACTTACCTCACAATTAACTTGTCCCTCAACCCTACTGTACCTGATAACCTTGCTCTTATTCACATTTACTCTCAACTTTCTCCTTTCACACACCTTTCCAAATTCAGTTACCAACTTCTGCAGTTTCTCACTCGAGTATAAATTCATTGTTTAACGCCTTAGACCACATCATTTCCAAACAGGTTTTCTATTTAATGTTCTGTTGTGTATGTAATGTACATATTTTTTTCGTGTTTAAGATCAAATTGGCTGGTTGGTAATTTTGGAAGACATAATATCAAAATATTTACTTTGTGTTTTTGTACTACGTTTTCCGTGGGTAATGTATTTCTACAAGATATTCTTTTTAATGAACCTGGATGGTAGTAAATGAAAAATGATGTTTCAGTGATTTATTTAAATTACTTGTTGTGTACAACGCAGGGTTGGGGGGGGGGGGGTTCATAGTTGCCTTACACTTCTAAATTGAATATTGTCCAACAATTTCACCTGCATATTGTTGTATTTATTTATTTTTCTTTTTTTTTGACAAAATCTTTTGAACATAAAGTGTAAAATCACTCGTGAAGGCAGTGTTTGTGACCCACTGAACTGTTCAGTCGCGTGGAACGGTTTTCCACAATTGATCTTTTCCTGTTGAACAAATGTTCTTCATTAGAAGGAAGTTGCTATTTAGCCTCGCCACCGTTTTCTGTGTCACTGACTGTCCGTTTTCTATGATTGATGAGACGGCACAGGCAACTGAATGCCCTAACCATGGCCACCTCATTAGCCATATATAGATATAGATATAGATATAGATATAGTTATAGATATAGATATAGATATAGATATAGATAAAGTTATAGATATAGATATAGTTATAGATATAGATATAGATATAGGAGAATTGCTTGATATTACAGCGTCATTTGAGGCTTCGGGAATCAAACAAGAGAGAGAGAGAGAGAGAGAGAGAGAGAGAGAGAGAGAGAGAGAGAGAGGTGTTTATCCAGAGGTTCAGAGAGAGAGAGAGGTGTTTATCCAGAGGTTCAGAGAGAGAGAGAGAGAGAGAGAGAGAGAGAGAGAGAGAGAGAGAGAGGTGTTTATCGAGAGGTTCAGAGAGAGAGAGAGAGAGAGAGAGAGAGAGAGAGAGAGAGAGAGAGAGAGAGAGAGAGAGAGGTGTTTATCCAGAGGTTCAGAGAAAGAGAGAGAGAGAGAGAGAGAGAGAGAGAGAGAGAGAGAGAGAGAGAGAGAGAGAGGTGTTTATCCAGAGGTTCAGAGAGAGAGAGAGAGAGAGAGAGAGAGAGAGAGAGAGAGAGAGAGAGAGAGAGAGAGAGAGAGAGAGGTGTTTATCCAGAGGTTCAGAGAGAGAGAGAGAGAGAGAGAGAGAGAGAGAGAGAGAGAGAGAGAGAGAGAGAGAGAGGTGTTTATCCAGAGGTTCAGAGAGAGAGAGAGACGAATTCGTCCAGAGGTTCACACTTCTCCTTAGACTCTCGCTGTCTCAATGACCCGTTCCATTTTGGCCAGTTCGATCTCCTTCAGTTTCTGTTCATCGGCGCCCTTTGCGTCTTTGTGAGGGCGTCTCAGATTAGGGGATAACTTGAAGGTCACCAGGTAGCCTCTGTCGAAGAAGGAATGTTGGGTTAAAACAACGAGTTCGAGTCCTCACACTTACGGTTAAGGTTCATCTGCCGTTCTGGGATTTTGATCTCCTACCTAAAGCTTACGACCTGGTCTAAAACTTAAGCTCTATCTGAAGCTTACCAGCTGGTCTATGGATTATCCTGTGCTCATTATCCTCAAGCTTATCTGCTGAGTGGATAAGCTTATCTGCTATCATGACAGACATTTTTCACCTGAAGCTTACCCAATAAGCCAAAGCTTATCACCTCGTATATGAGGGGTCATCCCCACCCAAGCTTAGGATCAAGCTTATCACTTAGGTACATGAATACCCTCAGCGATAAGCTGGTAAGCTTAACTTGTTCATGCCAGTTTAAGTGCAAGCTTAATCTCATTCTGTGTCCTTAGAGTAATTCGTTACCTGGATACCTGCTTGAAATTACCAGTCCAGTTACCACACCACCCACCTGTCCCATCCCACTCCACCACACCACCCACCTGTCCCATCCCACTCCACCACACTACCCACCTGTCCACCCCACACCACCACACCTACCCACCTGTCCCACCCACACCACCACACCACCCACCTGTCCCATCCCACACCACCACACTACCCACCTGTCCCATCCCCCACACACCACACCACCCACCTGTCCCACCCACACCACCACACTACCCACCTGTCCCACCCACACCACCACACCACCCACCTGTCCCACCCACACCACCACACCACCCACCTGTCCCACCCCACACCACCACACTACCCACCTGTCCCATCCCACTCCACCACACCACCCACCTGTCCCACCCCACACCACCACACTACCCACCTGTCCCACCCCACACCACCACACCACCCACCTGTCCCACCCACACACCACCACACCTACCCACCTGTCCCACCCCACACCACCACACTACCCACCTGTCCCACCCACACCACCACACCACCCACCTGTCCCATCCCACTCCACCACACCACCCACCTGTCCCACCCCACACCACCACACTACCCACCTGTCCCACTCCACACCACCACACCACCCACCTGTCCCACCCACACCACCCACCTGTCCCACCCACACCACCACACCACCCACCTGTCCCACCCCACACCACCACACCACCCACCTGTCCCACCCCACACCACCACACTACCCACCTGTCCCACCCCACACCACCACCTACCACCTGTCCCCACCCACACACCACACCACCCACCTGTCCCACCCACACCACCACAACCACCCACCTGTCCCATCCCACTCCACCACACACCCACCTGTCCCATCCCACACCACCACACCACCCACCTGTCCCACCCACACCACCCCACCTGTCCCACCCACACCACCACACCTACCCACCTGTCCCACCCACACCACCACACTACCCACCTGTCCCACCCCACACCACCACACACCCCACCTGTCCCACCCCACACCACCACACCACCCACCTGTCCCACCCCACACCACCACACAACCCACCTGTCCCACCCCACACCACCACACCACCCCACCTGTCCCATCCCCACACCACACACCACCCACCTGTCCATCCCACTCCACCACACCACCCACCTGTCCCACCCCACACCACCCACCTGTCCCACCCACACCACCACACTACCCACCTGTCCCACCCACACCTACCACACACTACCCTCCTGTCCCACCCCACACCACCACACTCACCCACCTGTCCCCACCCCACACCACCACACCACCACCTGTCCCACCCCACACCACCCACCTGTCCCCACCCCCACACCACCACACTACCCACCTGTCCCACCCCACACCACCACACTACCCACCTGTCCCACCCCACACCACCACACTACCCACCTGTCCCATCCCCCACACACCACACTACCCACCTGTCCCACCCCACACCACCACACCACCCACCTGTCCCATCCCACACCACCACACCACCCACCTGTCCCATCCCACTCCACCACACCACCCACCTGTCCCACCCACACCACCCACCTGTCCCACCCACACCACCACACTACCCACCTGTCCCACCCACACCACCACACTACCCACCTGTCCCACCCCACACCACCACACCACCCACCTGTCCCACCCCACACCACCACACCACCCACCTGTCCCACCCCACACCACCACACCACCCACCTGCCCCACCCCACACCACCACACTACCCACCTGTCCCACCCCACACCACCACACCACCCACCTGTCCCACCCCACACCACACCACCCACCTGTCCCACCCCACACCACCACACCACCCACCTGTCCCACCCACACCACCCACCTGTCCCATCCCACACCACCACACCACACCACCTGTCCCATCCCACACCACCACACCACACCACCTGTCCCACCCCACACCAGCAAGACTGGGTGGAAGGGACACAGCACCCACCTGTCCCACCCACAGCACCCACCTGTCCCCTCCCACCAGCAGGACGGGGTGGAAGGGGTTAAGGGCGACGCACGCCACACTCGACCTTCTCCTCTGCAGTAAGTTCTGTACACACAAAGGTCGACATTTGTGAAGAAATAAGTCGTAGACGTGAACACGTCCATCTTCCGTCACCCCTACGATTACACAGCTGCTGTAATGGCACCAGGTCAACCCCGCCACCGGGGCCCCTAGGTCCAGGGTCACCAGGGCACATCTGTGGGGGAAGGGCAAGGGTTAGTCGTCCCCCAGGGGGCGCCCCCAGGGCACATAATAATAGACACCCCAGGGCCCCATGGGGGTCAGGTCACCAAGACACAGTAGAAATGATGGTATGATATTCCCCCAGGGTCAGTATGACCCACCTCAGGTCAGAGCAGAGGTCATAATATCCCCCCAGGGTCAGTATGACCCACCTCAGGTCAGAGCAGAGGTCATAATATCCCCCCAGGGTCAGTATGACCCACCTCAGGTCAGAGCAGAGGTCATAATATCCCCCCAGGGTCAGTATGACCCACCCCTGATGTGGAGCCAGGTCACCTCCTCACCTCTGGCGCTGGAGCCAAGTCCCCAACTCACCCCTGGTGTGTAGGCAGGTCAACCCCCCTCCCTCACCCCTGGAGCCAGGTCAACCCCCTCACCTCTGGCGCTGGAGCCAGGTCAACTCCCCTCCCTCACCCCTGGAGCCAGGTCAACCCCCTCACCTCTGGTGCTGGAGCCAGGTCAACTCCCCTCCCCTCACCCCTGGAGCCAGGTCAACCCCCTCACCTCTGGTGCTGGAGCCAGGTCAACTCCCCTCCCTCACCCCTGGAGCCAGGTCAACCCCCTCACCTCTGGTGCTGGAGCCAGGTCAACTCCCCTCCCTCACCCCTGGAGCCAGGTCAACACTCCTCCTCACCCCTGGAGCCAGGTCAACCAGCTCCCCTCACCTCTGGTGCTGGAGCCAGGTCAACCCCCTCCCTCACCCCTAGAGCCAGGTCAACACCCTCCCTCACCCCTGGAGCCAGGTCAGCCCCCTCACCTCTGGTGCTGGAGCCAGGTCAACCCCCCCTCCCTCAACCCTGGAGCCAGGTCAACACACCCTCCCTCACCCTTGGAGCCAGGTCAACACACCCTCCCTCACCCCTGGAGCCAGGTCAGCCCCCTCACCTCTGGTGCTGGAGCCAGGTCCACCCCCCTCCCTCACCCCTGCAGCCAGGTCAACCCCCTCACCTCTGGTGCTGGAGCCAGGTCAACCCCCCTTCCTCACCCCTGGAGCCAGGTCAACCCCCTCACCTCTGGTGCTGGAGCCAGGTCAACCCCCTCCCTCACCCCTGGAGCCAGGTCAACACCCTCACCTCTGGTGCTGGAGCCAGGTCAACCCCCCTCCCTCACCCCTGGAGCCAGGTCAACACCCTCACCTCTGGTGTTGGAGCCAGGTCAACCCCCCTCCCTCACCCCTGGAGCCAGGTCAACCCCCTCACCCCTGGAGCCAGGTCAACACCCTCACCTCTGGTGCTGGAGCCAGGTCAACCCCCCTCCCTCACCCCTGGAGCCAGGTCAACACCCTCACCTCTGGTGTTGGAGCCAGGTCAACCCCCCTCCCTCACCCCTGGAGCCAGGTCAACCCCCTCACCCCTGGAGCCAGGTCAAACCCCCCTCACCTCTGGTGCTGGAGCCAGGTCAACCCCCTCCCTCACCCCTGGAGCCAGGTCAACCCCCTCCCTCACCCCTGGAGCCAGGTCAACCCCCTCCCTCACCCCTGGAGCCAGGTCAAACCCCCCCCTCACCTCTGGTGCTGGAGCCAGGTCAACCCCCTCATCCCTGGAGCCAGGTCAAACCCCCCTCACCTCTGGTGCTGGAGCCAGGTCAACTCCCCTCCCTCACCCCTGGAGCCAGGTCAACCCCCTCACCCCTGGAGCCAGGTCAACACACCCTCCCTCACCCCTGGAGCCAGGACAGCCCCCTCACCTCTGGTGCTGGAGCCAGGTCAACCCCCCTCCCCCTGGAGCCAGGTCAACACACCCTCCCTCACCCCTGGAGCCAGGTCAACCCCCTCACCTCTGGTGCTGGAGCCAGGTCAACTCCCCTCCCTCACCCCTGGAGCCAGGTCAACCCCCTCACCTCTGGTGCTGGAGCCAGGTCAACCCCCTCCCTCACCCCTGGAGCCAGGTCAACCCCCTCCCTCACCCCTGGAGCCAGGTCAACTCCCCTCCCTCACCCCTGGAGCCAGGTCAGCCCCCTCACCTCTGGTGCTGGAGCCAGGTCAACCCCCCTCCCCCTGGAGCCAGGTCAACACACCCTCCCTCACCCCTGGAGCCAGGTCAACCCCCTCACCTCTGGTGCTGGAGCCAGGTCAACTCCCCTCCCTCACCCCTGGAGCCAGGTCAACCCCCTCACCTCTGGTGCTGGAGCCAGGTCAACCCCCTCCCTCACCCCTGGAGCCAGGTCAACCCCCCTCCCTCACCCCTGGAGCCAGGTCAACACACCCTCCCTCACCCCTGGAGCCAGATCAACCCCCTCACCCCTGGAGCCAGGTCAACACCCCCTCCCTCACCCCTGGAGCCAGGTCAGCCCCCTCACCTCTGGTGTTGGAGCCAGATCTTCATCATCCAGTCGACGGAACAGGTAGCGAAGATTCTGTTGTGATGACCATTCCAGACCCCCCCCTCACCCCTGGAGCCAGGTCAACCCCCTCCCTCACCCCTGGAGCCAGGTCAACCCCCTCACCCCTGGAGCCAGGTCAACACACCCTCCCTCACCCCTGGAGCCAGGTCAGCCCCCTCACCTCTGGTGCTGGAGCCAGGTCAACCCCCCTCCCCCTGGAGCCAGGTCAACACACCCTCCCTCACCCCTAGAGCCAGGTCAACCCCCTCACCTCTGGTGCTGGAGCCAGGTCAACTCCCCTCCCTCACCCCTGGAGCCAGGTCAGCCCCCTCACCTCTGGTGCTGGAGCCAGGTCAACCCCCTCACCCCTGGAGCAAGGTCAACCCCCTCCCTCACCCCTGGAGCCAGGTCAGCCCCCTCACCTCTGGTGTTGGAGCCAGATCTTCATCATCCAGTCGACAGAACAGGTAGCGAAGATTCTGTTGTGATGACCATTCCAGACCCCCCCTTCCCTCACCCCTGGAGCCAGGTCAACCCCCTCCCTCACCCCTGGAGCCAGATCAACCCCCTCACCCCTGGAGCCAGGTCAACACCCTCCCTCACCCCTGGAGCCAGGTCAGCCCCCCTCATCTCTGGTGCTGGAGCCAGGTCAACCCCCCTCCCTCACCCCTGGAGCCAGGTCAACCCCCCTCCCTCACCCCTGGAGCCAGGTCAACCCCCCTCCCTCACCCCTGGAGCCAGATCAACCCCCTCACCCCTGGAGCCAGGTCAACACACCCTCCCTCACCCCTGGAGCCAGGTCAGCCCCCCTCACCTCTGGTGTTGGAGCCAGATCTTCATTTATCCAGTCGACGGAACAGGTAGCGAAGATTCTGTTGTGATGACCATTCCAGACCCCCCTTCACCCCTGGAGCCAGGTCAACACACCCTCCCTCACCCTGGAGCCAGGTCAACCCCCTCCCTCACCCCTGGAGCCAGGTCAACTCCCCTCCCTCACCCTGGAGCCAGGTCAGCCCCTCACCTCTGGTGTTGGAGCCAGGTCAACCCCCTCCTCCCCTGGAGCCAGGTCAACCCCCTCCCTCACCCTGGAGCCAGGTCAGCCCCCTCACCTTGGTGTTGGAGCAGATCTTCATCATCCAGTCGACGGAACAGGTAGCGAAGATTGTTGTGATGACCATTCCAGACCCCCCTTCACCCTGGAGCCAGGTCAATACCCCTCCCTCACCCTGGAGCCAGGTCAGCCCCCTCACCTCTGGTGTTGGAGCCAGATCTTCATCATCCAGTCGACGGAACAGGTAGCGAAGATTCTGTTGTGATGACCATTCCAGACCACATCCCTGACGGAGGCGCTGTGGGCGGCGTAACGGACCACGCCCTGGCTGGTGGAGGATAAGGTCATCTCCAGCACCACGCCCGTGTCCACGCCCACCAGCACCACGCCCCTGTCGTCGGGTTTGAGGGCCATGCACGTGGCGGTGCCTGGGGGGGAGGGGGGGGGGGAAGGTCTTCGTTATGAATGAGATAGACTTCGTTATGAAGACCACACTGTCTATCAGTCTATCTGTCTATCAGTCTATCTTAGTAATGTAATAACTAACTTAACATGTCTATCAACAGAGAGGCCCCCTTCAACGTTACACACACACACACACACACACACACACACACATATATATATATATATATATATATATATATATATATATATATATATATATATATATATATATATATATATATCTTGTCTCCCCTGATGGTGTGATTATTACACGAAAGTGCACTTGGGAAATAATCGTGTTTCATTTTCCACGTGGACTCATAGGAATAGATATATATATATATATATATATATATATATATATATATATATATATATATATATATATATATATATATATCCCTGGGGATAGGGGATTAAGAATACTTCCCACGTATTCCCTGCGTGTCGTAGAAGGCGACTAAAAGGGGAGGGAGCGGGGGGCTGGAAATCCTCCCCTCTCGTTTTTTTTTTTTTTTTCAATTTTCCAAAAGAAGGAACAGAGAATTGGGCCAGGTGAGGGTATTCCCTCAAAGGCCCAGTCCTGTGTTCTTAACGCTACCTTGCTAATGCGGGAAATGGCGAATAGTTTGAAAGAAAGAAGAAAATATATATATATATATATATATATATATATATATATATATATATATATATACATATATATATATATATATATATATATATATATATATTGGAAAGAATTACAATTTTGCGCGTGATCAAGTATATTCCTATGAGTCCACGGGGAAAATGAAATACGAAAAGTTCCCAAGTGCACTTTCGTGTCATAATCACATCATCAGGGGAGACACAAGAGAGAAATATAACAGTCACTTGATATACAACGAAGTGACGAAACTAGGACGCCATTTGGTAAACATGTGATTGTCCAAGACAGACAATGAGCGTTCATAAACTTATTATGTGGACAAGAAGGGGAATTGTTTACAAATGTTATCAATAATAAAGTTATCTAATTGTACAGATCATCACTAATATTAAGATTATAATTCTTTGTGTATTTGATAATAGAAGATTCAATGATATTTCTCTTGGTAATAGAGTTAGAGTTAATAACTGAGATGACGTTACTCCAGTCAATACAATGATCATAGTTTTTAACATGATTAAACAAGGCATTTGATTCTTGTCCCGTTCTTATACTATATTTATGTTGCTTAAGTCTAACAGAAAGATCCTCACCAGTCTGCCCAACATAAAACTTATCACAACTTCTACATGGCACTTTATAGATGCATCCAGGAGAATTTTCTGGTAAATTCGATATTCTTTATAGTATTATCGTTGTTAAAGACAACATTTACATTAAAGGATTTAAGCAACATGGGAAGTAAAGTGAAATTATTATTAAAAGGGAGAACTAAAAGATTCTTGGTGTCAATGGGAGGTTTGGACTCAACTCTATAAAATGATTTTTTTGCTAACTTAAGGGATTTATCAATGAAAGATCTAGGGTACTTTAACTTAGATGCAATAGAATATATCTTCTCAAACTCATCATCAATAAACTCTGGACTGCAAATACGTAATGCCTTAAGGAACATAGATTGAAATGATGATAACTGAACTCTGTCAGTGTGGAGGTCTACATGTACACAGTGTGGTGGTCTTCATGTACACAGTGTGGTGGTCTTCATGTACACAGTGTGGTGGTCTTCATGTACACAGTGTAGTGGTCTTAATGTACACTGTGTGATGGTCTTCATTTACACAGTGTGGTGGTCTTCATGTACACAGTGTAGTGGTCTTAATGTACACTGTGTGATGGTCTTCATTTACACAGTGTGGTGGTCTTCATGTACACAGTGTGGTGGTCTTCATTTACACAGTGTGGTGGTCTTCATGTACACAGTGTGGTGGTCTTCATGTACACAGTGTGGTGGTCTTCATGTACACAGTGTAGTGGTCTTAATGTACACTGTGTGATGGTCTTCATTTACACAGTGTGGTGGTCTTCATGTACGCAGTGTGGTGGTCTTCATGTACACAGTGTGGAGGTCTTCATGTTCACAGTGTGGTGGTCTTCATGTACACAGTGTGGTGGTCTTCACGTTCACGGTGTGGTGGTCTTCACGTACACAGTGTGGTGGTCTTCAGGTACACAGTGTGGTGGTCTTCACGTACACAGTGTGGTGGTCTTAATGTACACAGTGTGGTGGTCTTCATGTACATAGTGTGGTGGTCTTCATGTACACAGTGTGGTGGTCTTCACGTTCACGGTGTGGTGGTCTTCACGTACATAGTGTGGTGGTCTTCACGTACACAGTGTAGTGGTCTTCATGTACACAGTGTGGTGGTCTTCATGTACACAATGTGGAGGTCTACATGTACACAGTGTGGTGGTCTTCATGTACACAGTGTGGTGGTCTTCACGTACACAGTGTGGTGGTCTTCACGTACACAGTGTGGTGGTCTTCATGTACACAGAGTGGTGGTCTCAATGTACACAGTGGGGTGGTCTTCATGTACACAGTGTGGTGGTCTTCATGTACACAGTGTGGTGGTCTTCACGTACACAGTGTGGTGGTCTTCACGTACACAGTGTGGTGGTCTTCATGTACACAGTGTGGTGGTCTTCACGTACACAGTGTGGTGGTCTTCATATACACAGTGTGGTGGTCTTCATGTACACAGTGTGGTGGTCTTCACGTACACAGTGTGGTGGTCTTCACGTACACAGTGTGGTGGTCTGCACGTACACAGTGTGGTGGTCTTCAGGTACACAGTGTGGTGGTCTTCATATACACAGTGTGGTGGTCTTCATGTACACAGTGCGGTGGTCTTCATGTACACAGTGTGGTGGTCTTCACGTACACAGTGTGGTGGTCTTCATGTACACAGTGTGGTGGTCTACACGTACACAGTGTGGTGGTCTTCACGTACACAGTGTGGTGGTCTTCATGTACACAGTGTGGTGGTCTTCACGTATACAGTGTGGTGGTCTTCATGTACACAGTGTGGTGGTCTTCATGTACACAGTGTGGAGGTCTTCATGTTCACAGTGTGGTGGTCTTCACGTACACAGTGTGGTGGTCTTCATGTACACAGTGTGGTGGTCTTCACGTATACAGTGTGGTGGTCTTCATGTACACAGTGTGGTGGTCTTCACGTCCACAGTATGGTGGTCTTCACGTGGTCCGCAGGTGGTCCTTGCACAGGTGTGGACTCACCTTCTAGAGGTGGTTCGGCGGTGGTCTTTGCAGTCCTGGACTGCTTGTGTCCGGCCTGGAATTCCAGGATGTCCCTGGCTTCCAGTGTTGATGACCTG
Organism: Panulirus ornatus; assembly: GCF_036320965.1. Lineage (NCBI taxonomy): Eukaryota > Metazoa > Arthropoda > Malacostraca > Decapoda > Palinuridae > Panulirus > Panulirus ornatus. The sequence goes on from NC_092268.1 coordinate 11,196,812, forward strand.
ACCATCCACTCAGAGACCCGACCATCCTCAGCCACGGAGTAGAAGCTGAGGTTCTGACCTGGCTCTGTGGGCACCCACCTGACCTGTGGGGAGACACTACGTCATCAGGTGACCTGGCTCTGTGGGCACCCACCTGACCTGTGGGGAGACACACTACGTCATCAGGTGACCTGGCTCTGTGGGCACCCCACCTTGACCTGTGGGAGACACACTACGTCATCAGGTGACCTGGCTCTGTGGGCACTCACCTGACCTGTGGGGAGACACACTACGTCATCAGGTGACCTGGCTACGTCATCAGGTGACCTGGCTCTGTGGGCACCCACCTGACCTGTGGGGAGACAAACTACGTCATCAGGTGACCTGGCTACGTCATCAGGTGACCTGGCTCTGTGGGCACCCACCTGACCTGTGGGGAGACACACTACGTCATCAAGTGACCTGGCTACGTCATCAGGTGACCTGGCTCTGTGGGCACCCCACCTTGACCTGTGGGAGACACAGTACGTCATCAGGTGACCTGGCTCTGTGGGCACCCACCTTGACCTGTGGGGAGACAAACTACGTCATCAGGTGACCTGGCTACGTCATCAGGTGACCTGGCTCTGTGAGCACCACACCTGACCTGTGGGAGACACTACGTCATCAGGTGACCTGGCTCTGTGGGCACCCCACCTGACCTGTGGGAGACACTACGTCATCAGGTGACCTGGCTCTGTGGGCACCCCACCTTGACCTGTGGGAGACACACTACGTCATCAGGTGACCTGGCTCTGTGGGCACCCCACCTTGACCTGTGGGAGACACAGTACGTCATCAGGTGACCTGGCTCTGTGGGCACCCCACCTTGACCTGTGGGAGACACACTACGTCATCAGGTGACCTGGCTCTGTGGGCACCCACCTGACCTGTGGGAGACACAATACGTCATCAGGTGACCTGGCTACGTCATCAGGTGACCTGGCTCTGTGGGCACCCCACCTGACCTGTGGGAGACACACTACGTCATCAGGTGACCTGGCTCTGTGGGCACCCCACCTGACCTGTGGGAGACACTACGTCATCTGACCTGGCTCTGTGGGCACCCCACCTTGACCTGTGGGAGACACTACGTCATCAGGTGACCTGGCTCTGTGGGCACCCCACCTTGACCTGTGGGAGACACAATACGTCATCAGGTGACCTGGCTCTGTGAGCACCCCACCTTGACCTGTGGGAGACACAATACGTCATCAGGTGACCTGGCTCTGTGGGTCTAATTGATATACACGAAGCCTTGTCCGTAGGCCAGGGGAGGTGGGGGGGTGAGGGGGGAGGGGGAAAGGGGGGAGGGGGATGAGTGTCTTATCAATAGGTTGATCATCTTATCAGTAGGTTGATCCTCTTATCAGTAGGTTGATAGTCTTATCAGTAGGTTGATCATCTTATCAGTAGGTTGATAGTCTTATCAGTAGGTTGATCATCTTATCAGTAGGTTGATCGTCTTATCAGTAGGTTGATCCTCTTATCAGTAGGTTGATAGTCTTATCAGTAGGTTGATCATCTTATCAGTAGGTTGATAGTCTTATCAGTAGGTTGATCATCTTATCAGTAGGTTGATAGTCTTATCAGTAGGTTGATCATCTTATCAGTAGGTTGATAGTCTTATCAGTAGGTTGATCGTCTTATCAATAGGTTGATCATCTTATCAGTAGGTTGATCATCTTATCAATAGGTTGATCATCTTATCAGTAGGTTGATCATCTTATCAATAGGTTGATAGTCTTATCAGTAGGTTGATCGTCTTATCAGTAGGTTGATCATCTTATCAGTAGGTTGATCGTCTTATCAGTAGGTTGATCATCTTATCAATAGGTTGATCATCTTATCAGTAGGTTGATCATCTTATCAGTAGGTTGATAGTCTTATCAGTAGGTTGATCATCTTATCAGTAGGTTGATCATCTTATCAGTAGGTTGATAGTCTTATCAGTAGGTTGATCATCTTATCAATAGGTTGATAGTCTTATCAGTAGGTTGATCATCTTATCAGTAGGTTGATCATCTTATCAGTAGGTTGATAGTCTTATCAGTAGGTTGATCATCTTATCAGTAGGTTGATCATCTTATCAGTAGGTTGATAGTCTTATCAGTAGGTTGATCATCTTATCAGTAGGTTGATCATCTTATCAGTAGGTTGATAGTCTTATCAGTAGGTTGATCACCTTATCAGTAGGTTGATCATCTTATCAGTAGGTTGATAGTCTTATCAGTAGGTTGATCATCTTATCAGTAGGTTGATCATCTTATCAGTAGGTTGATCATCTTATCAGTAGGTTGATCATCTTATCAATAGGTTGATCATCTTATCAGTAGGTTGATCATCTTATCAGTAGGTTGATAGTCTTATCAGTAGGTTGATCATCTTATCAGTAGGTTGATCATCTTATCAGTAGGTTGATAGTCTTATCAGTAGGTTGATCATCTTATCAATAGGTTGATAGTCTTATCAGTAGGTTGATCATCTTATCAGTAGGTTGATAGTCTTATCAGTAGGTTGATCATCTTATCAGTAGGTTGATCATCTTATCAGTAGGTTGATAGTCTTATCAGTAGGTTGATCATCTTATCAGTAGGTTGATCATCTTATCAGTAGGTTGATAGTCTTATCAGTAGGTTGATCATCTTATCAGTAGGTTGATCATCTTATCAGTAGGTTGATAGTCTTATCAGTAGGTTGATCATCTTATCAATAGGTTGATAGTCTTATCAGTAGGTTGATCATCTTATCAGTAGGTTGATCATCTTATCAGTAGGTTGATAGTCTTATCAGTAGGTTGATCATCTTATCAGTAGGTTGATAGTCTTATCAGTAGGTTGATCGTCTTATCAATAGGTTGATCATCTTATCAGTAGGTTGATCATCTTATCAATAGGTTGATCATCTTATCAGTAGGTTGATCATCTTATCAATAGGTTGATAGTCTTATCAGTAGGTTGATCGTCTTATCAGTAGGTTGATCATCTTATCAGTAGGTTGATCGTCTTATCAGTAGGTTGATCATCTTATCAGTAGGTTGATCGTCTTATCAGTAGGTTGATCATCTTATCAGTAGGTTGATCATCTTATCAGTAGGTTGATCATCTTATCAGTAGGTTGATCGTCTTATCAGTAGGTTGATCATCTTATCAATAGGTTGATCATCTTATCAGTAGGTTGATCATCCTATCAGTAGGTTGATCATCTTATCAGTAGGTTGATCATCTTATCAATAGGTTGATCGTCTTATCAGTAGGTTGATCATCTTATCAGTAGGTTGATCGTCTTATCAGTAGGTTGATCATCTTATCAGTAGGTTGTTCATCTTATCAGTAGGTTGATCATCTTATCAATAGGTTGATCGTCTTATCAGTAGGTTGATCATCTTATCAGTAGGTTGATCGTCTTATCAGTAGGTTGATCATCTTATCAGTAGGTTGATCATCTTATCAATAGGTTGATCATCTTATCAGTAGGTTGATCATCTTATCAGTAGGTTGATCATCTTATCAGTAGGTTGATCATCTTATCAGTAGGTTGATCGTCTTATCAGTAGGTTGATCATCTTATCAGTAGGTTGATCATCTTATCAGTAGGTTGATCATCTTATCAGTAGGTTGATCCTCTTATCAGTAGGTTGATCATCTTAGTAGGTTGATCATCTTATCAGTAGGTTGATCGTCTTATCAGTAGGTTGATCATCTTATCAGTAGGTTGATAGTCTTATCAGTAGGTTGATCGTCTTATCAGTAGGTTGATAGTCTTATCAGTAGGTTGATCATCTTATCAGTAGGTTGATCGTCTTATCAGTAGGTTGATCATCTTCTCAGTAGGTTGATAGTCTTATCAGTAGGTTGATAGTCTTATCAGTAGGTTGATCATCTTATCAGTAGGTTGATAGTCTTATCAGTAAGAGACGGGCCTTATCAACGAGCAGGTCTTACTGGTGGATGGGGTGGTGATGGGAGCAGTCTTATCAGTGTCCACATTATACCCTGCCAGTGATTAAGTCTTATCAGTTGGCAAGAAGTGTAGTTAGTGAGAATAAGGTCTTATCAGAGGGCAGGGGTCTTATCAATAGATAGGCTTTATCAATAGACAAAACGTCTTTGGAAGTGATCAAAGGTGAAGGACAGATCTTATCATTGGCTTGATTAGCTACAAGGCTCTTATCAGTGAACAGGGGCTCTTATCAGTGAACAGGAGCTCTTATCAGTGGACAGGGGCTCTTATCAGTAAAGAGGGGCTCTTATCAGTGAACAGGGGCTCTTATCAGTGAACAGGGGTTCTTATCAGTGAACAGGGGTTCTTATCAGTGAACAGGGGCTCTTATCAGTGAACAGGGGTTCTTATCAGTGAACAGGAGCTCTTATCAGTGGACAGGGGCTCTTATCAGTAAAGAGGGTCTCTTATCAGTGAACAGGGGCTCTTATCAGTGAACAGGGGTTCTTATCAGTGAACAGGGGTTCTTATCAGTGAACAGGGGCTCTTATCAGTGAACAGGGGTTCTTATCAGTGAACAGGAGCTCTTATCAGTGGACAGGGGCTCTTATCAGTGAACAGGGGCTCTTATCAGTGAACAGGGGCTCTTATCAGTGAACAAAGGCTCTTATCAGTGAACAAAGGCTCTTATCAGTGAACAAAGGCTCTTATCAGTGAACAGCGGCTCTTATCAGTGAACAGGGGTTCTTATCAGTGAACAGGGGTTCTTATCAGTGAACAGGGGTTCTTATCAGTGAAGAGGGGGGTCCAGTCAGTGAGCAGTGGGTGTTATCAGTGGACAGAAGGAGTCATGAGAGAGTGACTGGTCTATAAGCCTCAGGGACTGATATGGTTTTATCATCAAACTAGGAGACGCTTATCAGTGACCCAAGGCATTTTGCTCAGTGGGCGCGGAACGATTCTTATCAGTGAGGAGGAGAGGGTTATCAGTGAGCTAGAACAGGAGTGGAAGATATGGAAAAGAACCATTCCAATAGAGTGTTGCAGTCAAATTAGAACCATGTAGCCCTTCCACTGGGTAGGATACCTTTCATCAGTGGGCAGAGAGTCTTATTAGTAAGTGGGCATGGAGTCTTATTGGTAAGTGGGCATGGAGTCTTATTAGTAAGTGTGTAGAGACTTATGAGTGAGTGGGAAGCGAGTCTTATTTCCTCAGTGGGTAGAGACTTATTAGTAAGTGGGAAGCGAGTCTTATTAGTAAGTGGGTTGAGACTTATTAGTAAGTGGGTAGAGAGTCTTATTATTCAGTGCGTAGGGAGTCTTATTAGTAAGCGGGCAGGGAGTCTTATTAGTAAGTGGGCAGGGAGTCTTATTAGTAAGTGGGTATGGAGTCTTATTAGTCAGTGGGTAGAGAGTCTTATTACTCAGTGGGTAGGGAGTCTTATTAGTCAGTGGGCATGGAGTCTTATTAGTCAGTGGGGTTGGAGTCTTATTAGTCAGTTTGAAGGGAGTCTTATTTCCTCAGTGGGAAGGGAGTCTTATTAGTAAGTGGGTAGCGAGTCTTATTAGTAAGTGGGTAGAGACTTATTAGTCAGTGGGCATGGAGTCTTATTAGTAAGTGGGAAGGGAGTCTTATTTCCTCAGTGGGAAGGGAGTCTTATTAGTAAGTGGGAAAGGAGTCTTATTAGTAAGTGTGTAGAGACTTATTAGTCAGTGGGCATGGAGTCTTATTAGTAAGTGTGTAGAGACTTATTAGTCAGTGGGCATGGAGTCTTATTAGTAAGTGGGAAAGGAGTCTTATTAGTAAGTGTGTAGAGACTTATTAGTAAGTGTGTAGAGAGTCTTATTATTCAGTGGGCATGGAGTCTTATTAGTAAGTGGGTAGAGACTTATTAGTCAGTGGGCATGGAGTCTTATTAGTAAGTGGGAAGGGAGTCTTATTAGTAAGTGGGAAAGGAGTCTTATTAGTAAGTGTGTAGAGACTTATTAGTAAGTGGGAAGGGAGTCTTATTAGTAAGTGGGAAAGGAGTCTTATTAGTAAGTGTGTAGAGACTTAATAGTAAGTGGGTAGGGAGTCTTATTAGTAAGTGGGTAGAGACTTATTAGTCAGTGGGCATGGAGTCTTATTAGTAAGTGGGAAAGGAGTCTTATTAGTAAGTGGGCAGAGAGTCTCATTACTCAGTGGGTAGAGTCTTATTAGTAAGCTTATGGTCAAAGTGCAGGGCAGGATTTCCCACTAGTGAACAATAGTCACACGTTTATCCCTGGGGGACGGAGTTCTGTTTTGAGACGCGCTGTCAATGGATTGGAACGGTGTGGTATACCGGGGTCGACGTGCTGTCAATGGATTGGAACGGTGTGGTATACCGGGGTCGACGTGCTGTCAATGGATTGGAACGATGTGGTATACCGGGGTCGACGTGCTGTCAATGGATTGGAACGATGTGGTATACCGGGGCCGACGTGCTGTCAATGGATTGGAACGATGTGGTATACCGGGGTCGACGTGCTGTCAATGGATTGGAACGATGTGGTATACCGGGGTCGACGTGCTGTCAATGGATTGGAACGATGTGGTATACCGGGGTCGACGTGCTGTCAATGGATTGGAACGATGTGGTATACCGGGGCCGACGTGCTGTCAATGGATTGGAACGATGTGGTATACCGGGGTCGACGTGCTGTCAATGGATTGGAACGATGTGGTATACCGGGGTCGACGTGCTGTCAATGGATTGGAACGATGTGGTATACCGGGGTCGACGTGCTGTCAATGGATTGGAACGATGTGGTATACCGGGGCCGACGTGCTGTCAATGGATTGGAACGATGTGGTATACCGGGGTCGACGTGCTGTCAATGGATTGGAACGATGTGGTATACCGGGGTCGACGTGCTGTCAATGGATTGGAACGGTGTGGTATACCGGGGTCGACGTGCTGTCAATGGATTGGAACGATGTGGTATACCGGGGTCGACGTGCTGTCAATGGATTGGAACGATGTGGTATACCGGGGTCGACGTGCTGTCAATGGATTGGAACGGTGTGGTATACCGGGGTCGACGTGCTGTCAATGGATTGGAACGATGTGGTATACCGGGGTCGACGTGCTGTCAATGGATTGGAACGATGTGGTATACCGGGGCCGACGTGCTGTCAATGGATTGGAACGATGTGGTATACCGGGGTCGACGTGCTGTCAATGGATTGGAACGATGTGGTATACCGGGGTCGACGTGCTGTCAATGGATTGGAACGGTGTGGTATACCGGGGTCGACGTGCTGTCAATGGATTGGAACGATGTGGTATACCGGGGTCGACGTGCTGTCAATGGATTGGAACGATGTGGTATACCGGGGTCGACGTGCTGTCAATGGATTGGAACGATGTGGTATACCGGGGTCGACGTGCTGTCAATGGATTGGAACGATGTGGCATACCGGGGTCGACGTGCTGTCAATGGATTGGAACGATGTGGTATACCGGGGTCGACGTGCTGTCAATGGATTGAACCAGGGCATGTGAAGCGTCTGGGGTAAACCATGGAAAGTTGTGTGGGGCCTGATGTGGAAAGGGAGCTGTGGTTTCGGTGCATTATTACATGACAGCTAGAGACTGAGTGTGAACGAATGGGGCCTTTGTTGTCTTTTCCTAGCGCTACCTCGCACACATGAGGGGGGGGAGGGGGTTGTTATTTCATGTGTGGCGAGGTGGCGATGGGAATGAATAAAGGCAGACAGTATGAATTATGTACATGTGTATATATGTATATATCTGTGTATGTATATGTATACGTTGAGATGTATAGGTATGTATATGTGCGTGTGTGGACGTGTATGTATATACATGTGTATGTGGGTGGGTTGGGCCATTCTTTCGTCTGTTTCCTTGCGCTACCTCGCTAACGTGGGAGACAGCGACTAAGTATAATAACTAGATACATCCCCAGGTGATGACCTGCCTGGTAGACAGAAACAAGGCATTAATGGTTGTTCATATGATCATGGCAGGTCGAATGACCATCAAAGGGAAGATAGGTTACATAGAAAACGGTAGTGATGGTCACATAGAAAACGGTAGTGATGGTTACAGAGAAAGCGGTAGTGATGGTTACATAGAAAACGATGGTGATGGTTGCATAGAAAACGAAGTTGATGGTTACATAGAAAACGACAGTGATGGTTACATAGAAAACGGTAGTGATGGTTACATAGGAAACGATAGTGATGGTTACATAGAAAACGATAGTGATGGTTACATAGAAAACGATAGTGATGGTTACATAGAAAACGATAGTGATGGTTACATAGAAAACGATAGTAGTGTTGAGTACGTTTGATGATGAAGGGTTGGTCGAAATCATTATGGACGTATCCCAGAAGTGGCCATAGGGGCTGGGATAATGTCCCATACCTGGGAGAGAAGTGGCCATGGGGGCTGGGATAATGTCCCATACCTGGGAGAGAAGTGGCCATGGGGGCTGGGATGGGATAATGTCCCATACCTGGGAGAGAAGTGGCCGTGGGGGCTGGGATAATGTCCCATACCTGGGAGAGAAGTGGCCATGGGGGCTGGGATGGGATAATGTCCCATACCTGGGAGAGAAGTGGCCATGGGGGGATGGGATGGGATAATGTCCCATACCTGGGAGAGAAGTGGCCATGGGGGCTGGGATAATGTCCCATACCTGGGAGAGAAGTGGCCATGGGGGCTGGGATGGGATAATGTCCCATACCTGGGAAAGAAGTGGCCATGGGGGCTGGGATAATGTCCCATACCTGGGAGAGAAGTGGCCATGGGGGCTGGGATGGGATAATGTCCCATACCTGGGAGAGAAGTGGCCATGGGGGCTGGGATAATGTCCAATACCTGGGATAGAAGGGGGCTGGGATGGGATAATGTCCCATACCTGGGAGAGAAGGGGCCATGGGGGGCTGGGATAATGTCCCATACCTGGGAGAGAAGTGGCCATGGGGGCTGGGATGGGATAATGTCCCATACCTGGGAGAGAAGTAGCCATGGGGCTGGGATGGGATAATGTCCCATACCTGGGAGAGAAGTGGCCATGGGGGCTGGGATAATGTCCCATACCTGAGAGAGAAGTGGCCATGGGGGCTGGGATAATGTCCCATACCTGGGAGAGAAGAGGGCTGGGATGGGATAATGTCCCATACCTGGGAGAGAAGGGGCCATGGGGGCTGGGATAATGTCCCATACCTGGGAGAGAAGTGGCCATGGGGGCTGGGATAATGTCCCATACCTGGGAGAGAAAGGGGCTGGGATGGGATAATGTCCCATACCTGGGAGAGAAGAGGCCATGAGGGGCTGGGATAATGTCCCATACCTGGGAGAGAAGTGGCCATGGGGGCTGGGATAATGTCCCATACCTGGGAGAGAAGTGGCCATGGGGGGCTGGGATAATGTCCCATACCTGGGAGAGAAGTGGCCATGGGGGCTGGGATAATGTCCCATACCTGGGATAGAAGGGGGCTGGGATGGGATAATGTCCTATACCTGGGAGAGAAGGGGGCTGGGCTGGGATAATGTCCCATACCTGGGAGAGAAGTGGCCATGGGGGCTGGGATGGGATAATGTCCCATACCTGGGAGAGAAGTGGCCATGGGGCTGGGATAATGTCCCATACCTGGGAGAGAAGTGGCCATGGGGGCTGGGATGGGATAATGTCCCATACCTGGGAAAGAAGTGGCCATGGGGGCTGGGATAATGTCCCATACCTGGGAGAGAAGTGGCCATGGGGGCTGGGATAATGTCCCATACCTGGGAGAGAAGGGGGCTGGGATGGGATAATGTCCCATACCTGGGATAGAAGGGGGCTGGGCTGGGATAATGTCCCATACCTGGGAGAGAAGTGGCCATGGGGGCTGGGATAATGTCCCATACCTGGGATAGAAGGGGGCTGGGATGGGATAATGTCCCATACCTGGGAGAGAAGGGGGCTGGGGCTGGGATAATGTCCCATACCTGGGAGAGAAGTGGCCATGGGGGCTGGGATAATGTCCCATACCTGGGAGAGAAGGGGGCTGGGATGGGATAATGTCCCATACCTGGGAGAGAAGGGGGCTGGGATGGGATAATGTCCCATACCTGGGAGAGAAGTGGCCATGGGGGCTGGGATAATGTCCCATACCTGGGAGAGAAGTGGCCAGGGATGGGATAATGTCCCATACCTGGGATAGAAGGGGGCTGGGATGGGATAATGTCCCATACCTGGGAGAGAAGGGGGATGGGATAATGTCCCATACCTGGGAGAGAAGGGGGCTGGGATGGGATAATGTCCCATACCTGGGAGAGAAGGGGGCTGGGATGGGATAATGTCCCATACCTGGGAGAGAAGGGGGCTGGGATAATGTCCCATACCTGGGAGAGAGGGGCTGGGATGGGATAATGTCCCATACCTGGGAGAGAGGGCCTGGGGATGGGATAATGTCCCATACCTGGGAGAGAAGGGGCTGGGATGGGATAATGTCCCATACCTGGGAGAGAAGGGGCTGGGATGGGATAAATGTCCCATACCTGGGAGAGAGATGCTGGGCTGGGATAATGTCCATACCTGGGATAGAAGGGGGCTGGGATGGGATAATGTCCCATACCTGGGAGAGAAGGCGGGATGGGATAATGTCCCATACCTGGGAGAGAAGGGCTGGGCATGGGATAATGTCCCATACCTGGGAGAGAAGTGGCATGGGGGCTGGGATAATGTCCATACCTGGGAGAGAAGGGGCTGGGATGGGATAATGTCCCATACCTGGGAGAGAAGCATGGGGCTGGATAATGTCCCATACCTGGGAGAGAAGTGGGCTGGGATGGGATAATGTCCCATACCTGGGAGAGAAGTGGCCATGGGGCTGGGATGTAATGTCCCATACCTGGGAGAAGTGGCAGGGGGCTGGGATAATGTCCCATACCTGGGATAGAAGGGGCTGGGATGGATAATGTCCCATACCTGGGAGAGAAGTGGCCATGGGGGATGGGATAATGTCCCATACCTGGGAGAGAAGGCAGGGGCTGGGATAATGTCCCATACCTGGGAGAGTGGCTGGTGAAGAATGTCTATACCTGGATGAGGGGTGGTTGATGCCCTACTAAGCAGGGGCTGGGAACGGTATCCGATACACGGTGAAGTATTGCCAGGGCTTAATGCCCTTACCTGGGGGGAACGAGGCATGCGGGTAGTCCATACCTGAAAAGCAGGGGACTGTTAAGTCAATAACTGGATAACATGAGGTGGATTATGTCCTATTAGTGGAGCAGTGGTTGCGGATGGTATGCACATACTGGGTTGAAGTGATAATGACCTAATGGGGGGGGGGGGGGTTGAAGGGGGGTTGAGGGGGGAGGTTGATGGGGGGTTGATGGGGGGAGGTTGGGGGTTGTTGATGGGGGGGACACGTAAGTATTGCATTGGGGGGGACACGTAAGTGTTGCATGGGGGGACACGTAAGTGTTGCATTGGGAGACACGTAAGTGTTGCAATGGGGGACACGTAAGTTGCATGGGGGACACGTAAGTGTTGCATGGGGGGCACGTAAGTGTTGCATGGGGGGACACGTAAGTGTTGCATGGGGGGACACGTAAGTGTTGCATGGGGGAAACACGTAAGTGTTGCATGGGGGGACACGTAAGTGTTGCATGGGGGACACGTAAGTGTTGCATGGGGGGACACGTAAGTGTTGCATGGGGACACACGTAAGTGTTGCATGGGGGACACGTAAGTGTTGCATGGGGACACACGTAAGTGTTGCATGGGGGACACGTAAGTGTTACATGGGGGGACACGTAAGTGTTGCATGGGGGGACACACGTAAGTGTTGCATGGGGGGACACGTAAGTGTTGCATGGGGGACACGTAAGTGTTGCATGGGGGGACACGTAAGTGTTGCAGGGGGGGACACGTAAGTGTTGCATGGGGGGGCACGTAAGTGTTGCATTGGGGGGACACGTAAGTGTTGCATGGGGGGGCACGTAAGTATTGCATTGGGGGGACACGTAAGTGTTGCATGGGGGGACACGTAAGTGTTGCATGGGGGGGCACGTAAGTGTTGCATGGGGGACACGTAAGTGTTACATGGGGGGCACGTAAGTATTGCATTGGGGGGACACGTAAGTGTTGCATGGGGGGACACACGTAAGTGTTGCATGGGGGGACACGTAAGTGTTGCATGGGGGGACACGTAAGTGTTGCATGGGGACACACGTAAGTGTTGCATGGGGGGACACGTAAGTGTTGCATGGAGACACACGTAAGTGTTGCATGGGGGACACGTAAGTGTTACATGGGGGGCACGTAAGTATTGCATTGGGGGGACACGTAAGTGTTGCATGGGGGGGCACGTAAGTGTTGCATGGGGGGGCACGTAAGCGTTGCATGGGGGGGCACGTAAGTGTTGCATGGGGGGGCACGTAAGTGTTGCATGGGGGACACATAAGTGTTGGACGAAGTGTAAAGTGATTAAGTAAGGAGAAACAGATATGCACAAGAGAATCATCATTGAATAATTTGGTTATAAGTGCAAAGTAGAAATGTGGGTGGGAATGGGTGGGAGAGATGGGTGTGGGGGGGTGGGTGGCTGGCAGTGATGGGTGGTTGTGTGGGTGGTAGCGTTGGGTAGGGTAGGGTTGGTTGATAGCAATGGGTGTGAGTGATGGGTGAGTATGGGTGGAATCACTGGGATGGGTGTGGGCAGGAGTGATGGGTGGGTGTGGGCAGGAGTGATGGGTGGGTGTATGCAGGAGTGATGGGTGGGTGTATGCAGGAGTGGTGATGGGTGGGTGTGGGCAGGAGTGATGGGTGGGTGTGTGCAGGAGTGATGGGTGGGTGTATGCAGGAGTGATGGGTGGGTGTATGCAGGAGTGGTGATGGGTGGGTGTGGGCAGGAGTGATGGATGGGTGTGGGCAGGAGTGATGGGTGGGTGTGTGCAGGAGTGATGGGTGGGTGTATGCAGGAGTGGTGATGGGTGGGTGTGGGCAGGAGTGATGGGTGGGTGTATGCAGGAGTGATGGCTGGGTGTATGCAGGAGTGATGGGTGGGTGTATGCAGGAGTGATGGGTGAGTGTGGGCAGGATTGATGGGTGGGTGTGGGCAGGAGTGATGATGGGTGGGTGTATACAGGAGTGATGGGTGGGTGTGGGCAGCAGTGATGGGTGGGTGTATGCAGGAGTGGTGATGGATGGATGTAAGCAGGAGTGATGATGGGTGGGTGTGTGCAGGAGTGGTGATGGGTGGGTGTGTGCAGGAGTGATGATGGGTGTATGCAGGAGTGATGGGTGAGTGTGTGCAGGAGTGATGGATGGGTGTGTGCAGGAGTGATGGGTGGGTGTATGCAGGAGTGATGGGTGGGTGTATGCAGGAGTGATGGATGGGTGTATGCAGGAGTGATGGGTGGGTGTGTGCAGGAGTGATGGATGGGTGTATGCAGGAGTGATGGGTGGGTGTATGCAGGAGTGATGGATGGGTGTATGCAGGAGTGATGGGTGGGTGTGTGCAGGAGTGATGGATGGGTGTATGCAGGAGTGATGGGTGAGTGTGTGCAGGAGTGATGGATGGGTGTGTGCAGGAGTGATGGATGGGTGTATGCAGGAGTGATGGGTGGGTGTATGCAGGAGTGATGGATGGGTGTATACAGGAGTGATGGGTGGGTGTATGCAGGAGTGATGATGGGTGGGTGTATGCAGGAGTGGTGATGGGTGGGTGTGGGCAGGAGTGATGGGTGGGTGTATGCAGGAGTGATGGGTGGGTGTATGCAGGAGTGATGGGTGGGTGTATGCAGGAGTGATGGGTGGGTGTGTGCAGGAGTGATGGATGGGTGTATGCAGGAGTGATGGGTGGGTGTATGCAGGAGTGATGATGGGTGGGTGTATGCAGGAGTGATGGGTGGGTGTATGCAGGAGTGATGATGGGTGGGTGTATGCAGGAGTGGTGATGGGTGGGTGTATGCAGGAGTGGTGATGGGTGGGTGTGGGCAGGAGTGATGGGTGGGTGTATGCAGGAGTGATGGGTGGGTGTATGCAGGAGTGATGGGTGGGTGTATGCAGGAGTGATGATGGGTGGGTGTATGCAGGAGTGATGGATGGGTGTATGCAGAAGTGATGATGGGTGTGTGTGGGCAGGAGTGGTGATGGGTGGGTGTATGCAGGAATGATGATGGGTGTATGCAGGAGTGATGGATGGGTGTATGCAGGAGTGATGGGTGGGTGTGGGCAGGAGTGATGGGTGGGTGTATGCGCGAGTGATGGGTGGGTGTATGCAGGAGTGATGGGTGGGTGTATGCGCGAGTGATGGGTGGGTGTATGCAGGAGTGATGGGTGGGTGTGGGCAGCAGTGATGGGTGGGTGTGGGCAGGTGGGTGTGGGCAGGAGTGGTGATGGGTGGGTGTATGCAGGAGTGATGGGTGGGTGTATGCAGGAGTGATGGGTGGGTGTGGGCAGCAGTGATGGGTGGGTGTGGGCAGGTGGGTGTGGGCAGGAGTGGTGATGGGTGGGTGTGGGCAGGAGTGATGGGTGTGGGCAGGACTCACCGTGGGGTGGAACTGGACACATGTGAGGCCACAGGGAATGGGTAAACACCTCTCTGGTATCCCAGGGTTCTTCAGTGTATACAGACACAGTAAACCACTGGTGTCGCACGCCATCTGGTTACCTGGGGGAGAATTATATAATTACATTCTAAATTACTTTCCTGAATTACAAAATTACATCCTACGATTACTTTCCTGAATGAGAATTACATAATTACATTCATTATTTTCCTGAATGAGAATTACATAATTACTTTCTACGATTACTTTCCTGAATGAGAATTACATAATTACATTTTACGATTACTTTCCTGAATGAGAATTACATAATTACATCGTGCGATTACTTTCCTGAATGCTAATTACATAATCACATCCTACGATTACTTTCCTGAATGAGAATTACATAATTACATCGTGCGATTACTTTCCTGAATGCTAATTACATAATCACATCCTACGATTACTTTCCTGAATGAGAATTACATAATTACATTTTACGATTACTTTCCTGAATGAGAATTACATAATTACATCGTGCGATTACTTTCCTGAATGCTAATTACATAATCACATCCTACGATTACTTTCCTGAATGAGAATTACATAATTACATCTTACGATTATTTTCCTGAATGCAAATTACATAATTACATCCTGATTACATAATTACATTCTACGATTACTTCGGGGAAATTACCTTTCGACGTTTTCTTTCAAAGGCGAGTAAGTCGTCGTTCAAATGTGTATGGCGAGACGGGATTAAATGTGGGCATGAAAGTGGTATGATTATATTAGATCTCACAGCCTTAGATTTGCGACCTTGTGAGCAGGACAGTGTCTGGCTCACGAGAGAGAGAGAGAGAGAGAGAGAGAGAGAGAGAGAGAGAGAGAGAGAGAGAGAGAGAGAGAGAGAGAGAGAGAGGCTCTCTCTCTCTCCCTTCATCTTCCATTCCCTCCGCCAGCACGCCGGATGGAGAACGGGTATAGAGAGAGAGAAAAAAAAATACCTTGCAGGATTGATATCTCTCCCTTCATCCTCCATTCCCTCCGGCACCACGCCGGCAGGAAATCGGGTAAGAGAGAGAGGGGGAAAAAATACCTTGCAGGATTAATATCTTTCCCTTTATCTTCCATTCCCTCCGGCAGCACGCCGGCAGGAGAACGGGTATAGAGAGAAAAAAAAATACCTTGCAGGATTAATATCTTTCCCTTTATCTTCCATTCCCTCCGGCACCACGCCGGCAGGAGAACAGGTATAGAGAGGGAGAGAGAAAAAAAAATACCTTGCAGGATTAATATCTCTCCCTTCATCCTCCATTCTCTCCGGCACCACGCCGGCAGGAGAACGGGTATAGAGAGAGAGAAAAAAAAAATACCTTGCAGGATTAATAAGCCTGAAAGAAGTCTTTATGGGAAAGTCATGAGGCAGAATGACATGGGGTTAAACTCCAGACTCTCGACCTACCAAACTTATATCATTCCTGATGTTGAAGAATGATACAGAAGTTCTTAATTACTCTCTCTAAGCAGGTGAGAGAGAGAGAGAGAGAGAGAGAGAGAGAGAGAGAGAGAGAGAGAGAGAGAGAGAGAGAGAGAGAGAGAGAGAGAGATCAGTGGTTGAGGAGGTAGCATGATATAACACAACTTTATGATCACTGGAGACTAACAAGTGATGACCAGGGTTAATTGTCAAAACATTGAAGTGTGTGGGTCTGAATAACATATTTTTTTTTAGGGGGGGTGAGAGTTTATTCCATGTATGAATAATGTCGGTAAGAAAATAGTTCGTACAGTCCAGATCAAGTCGGTGACCTGTACGTTTTAATCCAGTTCCTCTCGTTGGTGGAGCAGGACCTACCGTAAAGCCATGGTCAATATCGCCGTTCTTTTAAGTATTTTGAAACTTTCTCTTCATTTGACCCTGAGATGACTCTTGCTCAGGCAGAACAAGTTTATTTCACTCAGTCTTTCCTCATCTAGTTTCTCAAGCAAAGGAGGGAACCATTTTAACTCCTCTTCTTTGCACTGCTTCCAATTTACGAATGTCTTTACTTAAGTACCAGGGGCCCTAAAACTGCAATGTGATCGAAGTAGACATTGTCATCATCACAAAATATCTCTCACATCCTGGTTTCTGTACGTACAGTTTCTGTTTCTAAATCCTAACATCTTATTTTCCATTTCTTGTCATCCACTTCATTGCAATGTTGACAGAAGTTGAAGTTCATGGAAAAAGTGACCCCACCCCCCCGCCTCTGTTTCATTAAGTTTCTTTCTTTTAAGAGGCGCCTCCCCCCCAGTACACATAGCTCCCCTGGGGTGTACGTAGTAGCCACCAGGTCGTCCCCCAGTACACATAGCTCCCCTGGGGTGTACGTAGTAGCCACCAGGTCGTCCCCCAGTACACATTGCTCCCCTGGGGTGTACGTAGTAGCCACCAGGTCGTCCCCCAGTACACATTGCACCCCAGGGGTGTACGTACTACCCACCAGGTCGTCCCCCAGTACACATTGCTCCCCTGGGGTGTACATACTACCCACCAGGTCGTCCCCCAGTACACATTGCTCCCCTGGGGTGTACGTAGTAGCCACCAGGTCGTCCCCCAGTACACATTGCACCCCAGGGGTGTACGTACTACCCACCAGGTCGTCCCCCAGTACACATTGCACCCCTGGGGTGCACGTAGTAGCCAGCAGGTCATCCCCCAGTACCTACCTGGGGTGTAGCCAGCAGGTCGTCCCCCAGTACCTACCTGGGGTGTAGCCAGCAGGTCGTCCCCCAGTACCTACCTGGGGTGTAGCCAGCAGGTCGTCCCCCAGTACCTACCTGGGGTGTAGGCAGCAGGTCGTCCCCCAGTACCTACCTGGGGTGTAGCCAGCAGGTCGTCCCCCAGTACCTACCTGGGGTGTAGCCAGCAGGTCGTCCCCCAGTACCTACCTGGGGTGTAGGCCGCAGCCAGCAGGTCGTCCCCCAGTACCTACCTGGGGTGTAGCCCGCCGCCAGCAGGTCGTCCCCCAGTACCTACCTGGGGTGTAGGCCACACAAGCAGGTCGTCCCCCAGTACCTACCTGGGGTGTAGCCAGCAGGTCGTCCCCCAGTACCTACCTGGGGTGTAGCCAGCAGGTCGTCCCCCAGTACCTACCTGGGGTGTAGCCAGCAGGTCGTCCCCCAGTACCTACCTGGGGTGTAGGCCACACCAGCAGGTCGTCCCCCAGTACCTACCTGGGGTGTAGCCAGCAGGTCGTCCCCCCCCCAGTACCTACCTGGGGTGTAGCCAGCAGGTCGTCCCCCAGTACCTACCTGGGGTGTAGCCAGCAGGTCGTCCCCCAGTACCTACCTGGGGTGTAGGCCACACCAGCAGGTCGTCCCCCAGTACCTACCTGGGGTGTAGACCGCAGGTCGTCCCCCAGTACCTACCTGGGGTGTAGCCAGCAGGTCGTCCCCCAGTACCTACCTGGGGTGTAGGCCACAGGTCGTCCCCCAGTACCTACCTGGGGTGTAGCCAGCAGGTCGTCCCCCAGTACCTACCTGGGGTGTAGACCGCAGGTCGTCCCCCAGTACCTACCTGGGGTGTAGCCAGCAGGTCGTCCCCCAGTACCTACCTGGGGTGTAGGCCGCCGCCAGCAGGTCAGGGTAGGCGGGGCTCCAGCAGACGTCAGCCACCAGCAGGTCTCGGGTCCTGCTTCCGCTCAGCTTCCACAGGGGAAGCAGGGAACCCTCAAATGGCCGGAAGTCGTCGCTTGTGTCCTCCCAGTACCTGTAGTCTACTGGGGGGAAGACAGTGTCACGACTGGTGTACTGGGGGGGGAGGTGTATCTTCTCATGGTACCGGGAACTGGGAAGTGCTAGGCAAGGCAGATCCTAGGATACATTGTATTCTCTGATACATAACCCTGAAATACATTGTATTCTCTGATACATGACCCTGAAATACATTGTATTCTTTGATACATGATCCTGAAATACAGCGTATCCTTTGATACATGACACTGAAATGCAATGTATCCTTTGATACATGACCCTGAAATACAATGTATCCTCTGATACATGACCCTGAAATACAATGTATCCTCTGATACATAACCCTGAAATGCAATGTATCCTCTGATACATGACCCTGAAATACAGCGTATCCTTTGATACATAACCCTGAAATACAGCGTATCCTCTGATACATGACCCTGAAATGCAACGTATCCTCTGATACATGACCCTGAAATACAGCGTATCCTCTGATACATAGCCCTGAAATACAGCGTATCCTCTGATACATGACCCTGAAATGCAATGTATCCTCTGATACATAACCCTGAAATACAGCGTATCCTTTGATACATAACCCTGAAATACAATGTATCCTCTGATATATGACCCTGAAATACAATGTATCTTCTGATACATAACCCTGATATACCAGAGGGAATTGAGTGTAGATTGAGAAAAGATGAGAGTAAATGACGTAAGGGGAGTGAATGAAAAACGGGATGTATTTAAGAAGCAGTAATGGCTTGCGCAAAAGATGCACGTGGCATGAGAAAGGTGGGAGGTGGGCAGATTGGAAAGGGTAGTGAGTGGTGGGATGAAGAAGTAAAGTTGATAGTGAAAGGGAAAAAAAGAGGCGTTTGGGCAGTACTTAAAAGGAAGGAGTGCAAATGACTGGGAGATGTGCAAGAGAAAGTGGCAGGAGGTCAGGGAGAAGGTGCAGCGATTTTGATAAAGAGGGCAAACGAGAGTTGGGGTAAGGGAGCATTATCAAATCATCGAGAGAATAAAAAGATGTTTGGGAAGGAGGTAGATAATGAGTGAAAGACAAGAGAGCGGCTTCGTGAAGAGAGAAGAGGTGCTAAAAGTCTTGCGGAAGATGAAAGCCGGCACGGTAGCAGGTTTGGATGGTAATGCAGTAGAATTTATTAAAAAAGGGGCTGACTGTATTGTTGACTGGTTGGTAAGGTATGACCATGTATGACTCATGGTGAGGTGCCTGAGGATTGGCGGAATGCTTGCATAGTGCCATTGTACAAAGGCAAAGGGGATAAGAGTGAGTGCTCAAATTACAGAGGTATAAGTTTGTTGAGTATTCCTGGTAAATTATATGGGAGGGTATTGATTGAGAGGGTGAAGGCATGTACAGAGCATCAGATTGGGGAAGAGCAGTGTGGTTTCAGAAGTGGTAAAGGATGTGTGGATCATTTCAGTACACCATCTTCTGCTCTCTCTCAACCACATTCTTTTTGTTTCCAAAATTTCTTCCCTAATCTGTCTGGGGCAAAAAGGTCAGAGCCGATGTCTTCGTCCAATTCCAGACATAGACGATCCTGGAGTACATGGAATTCCACCAAGATGTTCACTAGGGAAGGAGAAAGCAGAGTGGTCGTAGTGGTTCGGGGTTTGCTGAGCAAGGTAGAACACTACTATGTGGACCTGGTTGGTTAAGACTATGGCGAAGAACTGTGGCATAATGGGCTGCAGAATGTCCATCAAAGTCCATATCCTTGACGCTTATTTTGACAGATTTCAGGAGAACATGGCAGCGTGTTGGGAGGAGCAAGGTGAACACTCCCACCAGGATGTACTGGACTTTGAACAATGTTATCAAGGAACATGTAACATCATGGCAAATCATATTTGGGGTCTGGTTCGTGAAAATGATTTACAGGACAATCGTAAATCTCAAAGAACTAACTCCTCACTTCTAAATCTTTTGTGGGTTTAACATTAGTGTCGAAAGATGATGATTTTGATTAATATTTTGCTGTTTTTGTGTTTATGTGGTTAGGAATGTGCAAATTCGCCCGTTGTCCAATTGGAAATAGGTAAATTTTCCAAATATTAATGTTCTCCTCACAAAAGCCAAGTTTGAAGAGAATGATTGCCTTTTAATCTCCACTTTTTACGTAGACGCAATTAGGAAATAACACTTGACTACCCTGGAACAAAAATTGTGTTACACAGTGATAATCACCCATCTCCCGCTGTCCACTTTCAGTTTTACCCACATTAATCTATTCCTTAGACGCTTATCACACACTCCCACTACTCCTGCTTCAGGAGCCGTGCTACTCCTTCCTTAGCTCTCGCCCTCACACCAACAACTGACTTTACTCCCAAGACATTCCCAAACCACTCTTCCCCTTTACCCTTGAGCTTCGTTTCACTCAGAGCCAAAACATCCAGGTTCCTTTCCTCAAACATACTACCTATCTCTCCTTTTTTCTCATCTTGGTTACATCCACACACATTTAGACATCCCAATCTGAGCCATCAAAGATGGTCGCCAGGAACTTACCGTGAGCCATCAAAGATGGTCGCCAGGAACTTACCGTGAGCCATCAAAGATGGTCGCCAGGTACTTACCGTAGATAATGTCATCAAAGTTGTTTTGATTTACGATTCTCTCGATGGTTCTGACCACAGTGAGGAAGTGGTCCTCACCTTTGGACGCAGCTTGCTGCCCTGAACCACTTCCTTCCTGTGGTGGTGGGGGTCCTCCACCCCCAGCGCCTCCCACTCGCCCCTGACCAGCAGGAGCCTGGGACGAGGGAGGTCACAGGTAGAAGGCCAAGGTCGAGAGGTTAATCCAGGTCATAGAAGGAGGCATGAGGATCCAGGTCATAGAAGGAGGCATGAGTGAGTTAACATAGTCTCGAAATATGACGGTGTCTATGAATATTTTCAAGTATATATGATGAAGAGTCACCCCTTATAGTAGGAAAAGGTTCTTTGAGGAGGAACATCTGAACAAAATGAACAGCCATGACCTGGAAGAACACTTTAGAACAAGTCGACATAGAACATTGTTAATGAAATGGAAAATATTGGGTTATGAACCAAAACAATGGATCAACAAGATGGAAAAATATGAGTCAGGCAATTACTTGATTGAATTATGAGGCTTTCTAAACATGAGCAATATGAGTTTCTTTTCTTTAATATGAACAAAAATAGCAATATAAAACAATGAGTAAATAGAATATGTGGAAGGAAACACAAGGTAAATATATGGTTTTGAAATCTATGATGTGTTGAACACCAAAAGCTAATTACTTCAAGTACACAAAGCAGCGTTGCATCTTTTTTGATTGCCTGTACTACTAAGGTCTCATCTGTAGCTTGGCCAACAGCACTTGCATTAGGACCTGGGCAATCTAACCCGATCCGTCATGTTCGGATAAGGTAGGATAAGGTAGAGATAAAAGCAGTGGCCTTATCACCAGGTTTACACACATATACACAAGGGAGAGAGGAGCAGATATGTAAGTTTAAGGACAACAAAGATACATCAGTGGTTGGAGCTGATGCCCTGGTCAACACCAGTATGGTTGAGTGTGACGTAAAGCACTCAAGGACACGTAAGGTGATATTGTCTCGTAGATAGACAGTAGGTTCTAATAGACTATCAAATTAACTTAAGGAATAGAATCACAAACCTGAAGTATCCAATTTGCTTTTGCTGTTATAACTAAGACTGTCATAATTGTAGTAATTTGTTTCTGTATACCACATCGCTCCAATTCGCTCTATCCCTTGCATGCCTCACACCCTCTTGCATGCTCACCCAGGGCTCATGATTCGTATCCTTATGACTGTCGGAATTACTTTACCCTCAAAACATACCTACCTTTGCCCTCGTCGACAATGACCTTTATTTTCACACATTCCTAAGTGCACCCAGGACTTTCGCCCCCTCACCCACCCTATGGCTGACCTCAACTTCCACGGTTCCATTCCCTGCTATGTTCACTCCCAGGTATCAAAAACACTCCACTTTCTCCAGCTTCCCTCCATCTAAACTTACACTCCAAACACCTTCTCTCTTGTCACCACTAAACCAAGTAACTTTGCTTTGATTCACATTTATTCTCGACTTTCTCCCCCCATGCACCCTCGCTAACCCAGACGCCAGCTTCTACAATTTCTCACTCGACATTGAACTTTGTAGCTTCCCTATCAAACCTTACCTCTCCCGCCGCCACTCACCAGGAGGCCATCAGACGCTCCTACCAGCTGCAGGTCAATGCCTTGTCCCATCCAACACACACACACACACACACACACACACACACACACACACATCAGTTACTCCACAGACCAGTAATGATCGTTAGCCCTCAGTCACAGTCATCGTTATGTACACCTGGTGTTCATATCCGGCATCTGTTCTCTCAGCCTTCCAAGAACATCTGTGTCTGTTCCCTCAACCTTCAAGAACATCTGTGTCTGTTCCCTCAGCCTTCCAAGAACATCTATGTCTGTTCCCTCAGCTTCCAAGAACATCTATGTCTGTTCCCTCAACCTTCAAGAACATCTATGTCTGTTCCCTCAGCCTTGAAGAACATTTATGTCTGTTCCCTTAGCCTTCAAGAACATTTAGAACTCAAGAGCCAAATTGTCCTGATTCCATTTTGGCCAGCCTCTGTTCATGTGGTGGTAGTGAAATTCCCCTTGTCATCCATTGCCCGGGGAAGAACAAGTGTTCAACATATGCGTTGCGTTGCATGTTGGAACAGCCCATAACGAAAGAACATGGGAATAAGATGAACACTTTGGAAAGGCGGGTGGGGGGGTTGGGCGGGTGAGAGGCCCCCTATCTGTTCATCAAGAACTGACCTGTTTCTTTGTGTTATTCTTGTCGTCTTTGTTCACCTTGGCTGATTTTTCATTGTTCTCTCCGTTCTAATCAGGTAAAATAACATATGTAAACATCTTCAGGACTTAAAGATCAAGTTATATAAATTATCTGGCAATTCCCAAGCATTTATTATCATATGACAAACCACATAATCACATACAAGTAATTCAATCAAACACAGGTGTATATATATATATATATATATATATATATATATATATATATATATATATATATATATATATATATATATATATATATATATATATTCTTATGAGTCCACGAGGAAAACATCCTTGAATCTTCTATTATTAGATACACAAAGAATTATAATCTTAATATTAGTGATGGTCTATACAAATTAGATAACTTTATTGTTGATAAAATTGGTAAAATGATAAGTTTATGAACGCTCGTTGTATGTTTTGGACAATCACATGTTTACAAAACGGCGTCGTAGCTTCGTTACTTCGTTGTATATCAAGTGACTGTTATATTTCTCTCTTGTGTCTCCCCTGATGATGTGATTATGACACGAAAGTGCACTTGGCAACTTATCCTGTTTCATTTTCCCGTGGACTCATAGGAATATATACTTGATCACGCGCAAAATTGTGATCCTTTCCAATATATATATATATATATATATATATATATATATATATATATATATATATATATATATATATATATATATATATATATATATATATATATATTCCTTGTAGAATATCTCTAAATACACAGCAATTAACATATTCTCGAAATTCCTGTGTGTGGCAATGTCTTCACCAGTCGTCTCATGCATTTTCTCCGTGACATCATGGAAAGAAAATGTGAATTGGTATGCCCAAGATATAGAACACGGTGTGCGGGCGGGGGGGGTACCGTAAGTTAACTACATCTGGAAGTCTCTGGCAATCATCCTCGTCTGGGAGTATCTGGCATCTTGTGCGAGGCCGGGCCGAGCTTCGCCATACAGCCGCTAGATGTCACCTCCGTCGCTGCGTGTCACAGTCTATACCACGGTGAAGGGGAGTTAGTTTCCCATCCTCGGTGTACAATCTGGGCTGGCTCTCTCTCTCTCTCTCTCTCTCTCTCTCTCTCTCTCTCTCTCTCTCTCTCTCTCTCTCTCTCTCTCTCTCTCTCTCTCTCTCTCTCGTGGATCACCACTTGCCCAAACGATCGTTCGCTCGTTACGAACTGGTTCCGTTGTGCGGAGACAGCAGTGCGGTGTGAAGTGTGTGTGTGTGTGTGTGTGTTGACAACTGGGGTTTTTATATATATGGTTGGAAAAGACGGGATGAAATTAGTGTTGTAGAAATAAGTCATTAATAAACATAGAAATAAAGTAGTAGGGGAAATAAGTGACGTGAAATAAGTATGGGAAAATAAGCACTGGAAAATAAGTGATATAAGATAAGTATGGGAAAATAGTTGCTAGAAAATAAGTACTGGGAAATAAGTGTTGTAAAATAAATGTTTGAAAATAAGTGATGAAACAAGTATGGGAAAATAAGTACTGGAAAATAAGTGTTGTAAAACGAGTATGGAAAAATAGTTACTAGAAAATAAGTACTGAAAAATAAGTTGTAAAATAAGTATGGGAAAATAAGTACTGGAAAATAAATGTTGTAAAATAAGTATGGGAAAATAAGTACTGGAAAATAAGTGTTGTAAAATAAGTATGGGAAAATAAGTACTGGAATCATAAGTGTTGTAAAATAAGTATGGGAATATAGGTACAGGAAAATAAATGATGTAAAATAAGTATGGGAAAATAAGTATTGGAAAATAAGTGATATAAGATAAGTATGGGAAAATAAGTACTAGAAAATAAGTGATGTAAAATAAGTATGGGAAAATAAGTACTGGAAAAATAAGTGTTGTAAAATAAGTATGGGAAAATAAGTACTGGAAAAATAAGTGTTGTAAAATAAGTATGGGAAAATAAGTACTGGAAAAATAAGTGTTGTAAAATAAGTATGGGAAAATAAGTACTGGAAAAATAAGTGTTGTAAAATAAGTATGGGAAAATAAGTACTGGAAAATAAGTGTTGTAAAATAAGTATGGGAAAATAAGTGTTGTAAAATAAGTATGGGAAAATAATTGTTGTAAAATAAGTATGGGAAAATAAGTACTGGAATATAAGTGTTGTAAAATAAGTATGGGAAAATAAGTACTGGAAAAATAAGTGTTGTAAAATAAGTATGGGAAAATAAGTAAAGTTGAATAAGTATGGGAAAATAAGTACTGGAAAAATAAGTGTTGTAAAATAAGTATGGGAAAATAAGTACTGGAAAAATAAGGGTTGTAAAATAAGTATGGGAAAATAAGTATTGGAAAATAAGTGATATGAAATAAGTATGGGAAAATAAATACTGGAAAATAAGTGTTGTAAAATAAGTATGGGAAAATAAATACTGGAAAATAAGTGTTGTAAAATAAGTATGGGAAAATAAGTACTGGAAAATAAGTGATGTTAAATAAGTATGGGAAAATAAGTACTGGAAAATAAGTGAGGCAAAATAAGTATGGGAAAATAAGTGTTGTAAAATAAGTATGGGAAAATAATTGTTGTAAAATAAGTATGGGAAAATAAGTACTGGAATATAAGTGTTGTAAAATAAGTATGGGAAAATAAGTACTGGAAAAATAAGTGTTGTAAAATAAGTATGGGAAAATAAGTACTGGAAAATAAGTATGGGAGAATAAGTACTGGAAAATAAGTGATATGAAATAAGTATGGGAAAATAAGTATTGGAAAATAAGTATGGGAAAATAAGTACTGGAAAATAAGTGCTGTAAAGTAAGTATGGAAAACAAGTACTGGAAAATAAGTGAAGTAAAATAAGTATGGGAAAATAAGTATCGCAAAATAAGTATGGGAAAATAAGTACTGGGAAATAAGTGTTGTAGAATAAGTATGGGAAGATAAGTACCGAAAATTAGTGTTGTAAAATAAGTACTGGAGAAAATAAGTGTTGTAAAATAAGTACTGGAAAAAATAAGTGTAAAATAAGTATCAAGCCACATCCTCGTCTCACGAAGACGTCATCATGGCTGGGGTAACTACCACATTCTTGTGGTTCATCTGACGTGTACGAACAGACACACAGGCACAAGGACAAACTACAGTGATAGACAGAGCAGTGATAGACAGATCAGTGATAGATAGAGCAGTGATAGACATAGCAGTGATGGTCAGAGCAGTGATAGACAGATCAGTGACAGATAGAGCAGTGATAGACATAGCAGTGATGGTCAGAGCAGTGATAGATAGAGCAGTGATAGACAGAGCAGTGATAGACAGCACTGACACATAGTGATAGATAGAGCAGTGATAGACAGCAGTGACACACAGTGATAGACAGAGCAGTGATAGACAGCAGTGACACATAGTGATAGACAGAGCAGTGACAGACAGTGCAATGATAAACAGAGCAGTGATAGACAGCAGTGACACATAGTGATAGATAGAGCAGTGATAGACAGCAGTGACACACAGTGATAGACAGAGCAGTGATAGATAGAGCAGTGGTAGACAGCAGTGACACACAGTGATAGACAGAGCAGTGATAGACAGAGCAGTGATAGACAGCAGCGACACATAGTGATAGACAGAGCAGTGACAGACAGTGCAATGATAAACAGAGCAGTGATAGACAGCAGTGACACATAGTAATTGATAGAGCAGTGATAGACAGCAGTGACACACAGTGATAGACAGAGCAGTGATAGATAGGGGAGTGGTAGACAGCAGTGACACACACTGATAGACAGTCAATGATAGATAGAGCAGTGATAGACAGCAGTGACACATAGTGATAGATCAATGATAGATAGAGCAGTGATACACAGCAGTGCCACACAGTGATAGACAGACAAGTGATAGACAGAGCAGTGATAGACAGAGCAGTGATAGATAGAGCAGTGATAGATAGAGCAGTGATAGACAGCAGTGACACACAGTGATAGACAGAGCAGTGATAGACAGAGCAGTGACACACGTTGAATTATGAGGAAAAAAATGTATATTGCATATATAGATTATGTCGTGGGAATTTTTTATTTTGTCTTCGTTTATATTCGTTAAAAACAAGAGAGGGAGAAATCAGAGGAGGAGAAAGTTATTTCATTTATTATACTTAGTCGCTGTCTCCCGCGTTGGCGAGGTAGCGCAAGGAAACAGACGAAAGAATGGCCCAACCCACCCCCATACACATGTATATACATACGTCCACACACGCAAATATACATACCTATACATCTCAACGTATACATGATATACATACACAGATATATATATATATATATATATATATATATATATATATATATATATATATATATATATATATATTTTTCTTTTAAACTATTCGCCATTTCCCGCGTTAGCGAGGTAGCATTAAGAACAGAGGACTGGGCCTTTGAGGGAATACCCTCACCAGCCCAATTCTCTGTTCCTTCTTTTGGAAAATTAAAAAAAAAACGAGAGGGGAGGATTTCCAGCCCCCCGCTCCCTCCCCTTTTAGTCGCCTTCTACGACACGCAGGGAATACGTGGGAAGTATTCTTAATCCCCTATCCCCAGGGATATATATATATATATATATATATATATATATATATATATATATATGTCCATATTCATACTTGCTGTCTTCATCCATTCTCGTCGCCACCACGCCACACATGAAATGGTACCCCTTCCCCGCGAGCAGGTACCCATTTTATCGACCAGCCCCCAGGGGAGGATGAACAGCTGGGTTGACTGTGGACCGACAGCAGTGACCACGTCTATATAACACGTCCTACATATTAAGGCCAGGTCCACGTCTGCTGCATAACACGTCCCTGCCCACAGCGGACACCAATTGACCCGTTACCATGACTTAAATGACCTAGGTTTTCCTAACGCTCTCCCAGCACCCTTGACCTAAGTTTCCGTCAGTCATAGTGTGATGTGTGACTTAGGTTTTCCCTAGTCCTCATTAACTCTGCCATTAATGGAGCTGTTGGCGCGAAACCAGTAGCTACAGAAATGTCTTTTCTTCTGCTTGTAACACAAACTACCTGTTCGTGGCGGTAATGAGTTAACTACTGAGTTGCCGCCTTTAACAGACATACGACGTATGAGAGAGACGTGGGGGGGGGGGGGGGGGGTAGTCACCTAGCGACGTGTGTGAGAGAGAGACATATGGGGAATGGGTCGGGTGAAAAGAGAAGAGGTGATGAAAGCCTTGCGGAAGGCGAAGTCCGGCAAGACACATGGAGTGGACGGGATAACAGTTGAATTGCTAATGAGTCCACATCACTCTGACACGACGGATTATGACCCTTGACCCGACTGACATTGCCTAATGACCCCCTACACTCTTGACCCCACTGACGTAGATAACGACCCCTCACTCTTAACCTTGTTAACCAGCCACTCTAGCTCCCTCACAGACACCTACCTTACTTCCCGTTTTCTTCTCCTCTTCCTCTTCCCTCTCCTTCTGAAGTTGGCGCTGCCTCTCCCTGGCCAGGAAGAGGTTGTGGTCCCTCTTGTAGGCGTCGTAGACAATGGAGAGGCCTGTCGTAACCCCAAAGGAACTGCTGGGAGGTTGGTCTGTCTGTTGGTAGGTCTCCTGCGTGCGACAACACAACCCCACTTTACTACAACACTACGACAATGTGACCCTACTCTCACTACGACACTACGACCCTGCTCTCACTACGACACTACGACCCTGCTCTCACTACGACACTACGACCCTGCTCTCACTACGACGCTACGACCCTGCTCTCACTACGACACTACGACCCTGCTCTCACTACGACACTACGACCCTGCTCTCACTACGACACTACGACCCTGCTCTCACTACGACACTACGGCCCTGCTCTCACTACGACACTACGACCCTGCTCTCACTACGACACCACGACCCTGCTCTCACTACGACGCTACGACCCTGCTCTCACTACGACACTACGACCCTGCTCTCACTACGACACTACGGCCCTGCTCTCACTACGACACTACGACCCTGCTCTCACTACGACACCACGACCCTGCTCTCACTACGACGCTACGACCCTGCTCTCACTACGACACCGTGACCCGCCCAGGCCTCTCACTACCCTCCCCAGGCCTCTCACTACCCTCCCCAGGCCACTCACTACCCTCCCCAGGCCTCTCACTACCCTCCCCAGGCCACTCACTACCCTCCCCAGGCCACTCACTACCCTCCACAGGCCTCTCACTACCCTCCCCAGGCCTCTCACTACCCTCCCCAGGCCACTCACTACCCTCCCCAGGCCTCTCATTACTCTCCCCAGGCCCCTCACTACCCTCCCCAGGCCCCTCACTACCCTCCCCAGGCCTCTCGCTACCCTCCCTAGGCCTCTCACTACCCTCCCCAGACCACTCACTACCCTTCCCAGACCACTCACTACCCTCCCCAGGCCCCTCACTACCCTCCCCAGGCCTCTCACTACCCTCCCCAGGCCACTCACTACCCTCCCCAGGCCTCTCACTACCCTCCCCAGGCCACTCACTACCCTCCCCAGGCCACTCACTACCCTCCACAGGCCTCTCACTACCCTCCCCAGGCCTCTCACTACCCTCCCCAGGCCACTCACTACCCTCCCCAGGCCTCTCATTACTCTCCCCAGGCCCCTCACTACCCTCCCCAGGCCCCTCACTACCCTCCCCAGGCCTCTCGCTACCCTCCCCAGGCCTCTCACTACCCTCCCCAGACCTCTCGCTACCCTTCCCGGGCCACTCACTACCCTCCCCAGACCACTCACTACCCTCCCCGACCACTCACTACCCTCCACAGGCCTCTCACTACCCTCCCAAGACCTCTCGCTACCCTCCCCCGACCTCTCGCTACCCTCCTCAGACCACTCACTACCCTCCCCAGACCACTCACTACCCTCCCCAGACCTCTTACTACCCTCCCCGGGCCACTCACTACCCTCCCCAGGCCTCTCATTACTCTCCCCAGGCCCCTCACTACCCTCCCCAGGCCACTCACTACCCTCCCCAGGCCTCTCACTACCCTCCCCAGGCCACTCACTACCCTCCCCAGGCCTCTCACTACCCTCCCCAGGCCACTCACTACCCTCCCCAGACCACTCACTACCCTCCCCAGGCCTCTCACTACCCTCCCCAGGCCACTCACTACCCTCCCCAGGCCTCTCGCTACCCTCCCCAGGCCCCTCACTACCCTCCCCAGACCTCTCACTACCCTCCCCAGGCCACTCACTACCCTCCCCAGGCCTCTCACTACCCTCCCCAGGCCTCTCACTACCCTCCTCAGACCACTCACTACCCTCCCCAGGCCCCTCACTACCCTCCCCAGACCTCTCACTACCCTCCCCAGGCCTCTCATTACTCTCCCCAGGCCCCTCACTACCCTCCCCAGGCCACTCACTACCCTCCACAGGCCTCTCACTACCCTCCCCAGGCCTCTCACTACCCTCCCCAGGCCACTCACTACCCTCAACAGACCTCTCACTACCCTCCCCAGGCCTCTCACTACCCTCCCCAGGCCACTCACTACCCTCCACAGGCCTCTCACTACCCTCCCCAGGCCTCTCACTACCCTCCCCAGGCCACTCACTACCCTCCCCAGGCCACTCACTACCCTCCCCAGGCCTCTCACTACCCTCCCCAGGCCACTCACTACCCTCCCCAGGCCTCTCACTACCCTCCCCAGGCCACTCACTACCCTCCCCAGGCCACTCACTACCCTCCCCAGGCCTCTCACTACCCTCCCCAGGCCACTCACTACCCTCCCCAGGCCACTCACTACCCTCCCCAGGCCTCTCACTACCCTCCCCAGGCCACTCACTACCCTCCCCAGGCCACTCACTACCCTCCCCAGGCCACTCACTACCCTCCCCAGCCTCTCACTACCCTCCCCAGGCCCCACTACCCTCCCCAGGCCTCCCCATACACTCCACAGGCCACTCACTACCCCCCCAAACCACTCACTACCCCTCCCCAGCCTCTCACTACCCCCCCCCCACTCCCAGACCCTCCCAAGAACCCCCCAACCCTCCCCATGCCTCTCACCCCAAGACCCTCCCCAACCCCCCAGGCCTCCACATAAACCCCCCAGACCCCCAACCCAGAACCTCCATAGGGCCCCCCCAAGACCCCACAGAACCACCCAGAACCTCCCATAAACCCCCAGAACCCACCCAGAAAACCTCCATAGCCACCCCAAACCCCACAGAACCCCCAAACCTCCCCAAAACCCCCCAGAACCCCCCAGAACCTCCATAGCCAGCCCCAAGACCCCACAGAACCCCCAGAACCTCCCATAAACCCCCAGAACCCACCCAGAACCTCCATAGCCAGCCCCAAGACCCCACAGAACCCCCAGAACCTCCCATAAACCCCCCAGAACCCACCCAGAACCTCCATAGCCAGCCCCAAGACCCCACAGAACCCCCAGAACCTCCCATAAACCCCCCAGAACCCACCCAGAACCTCCATAGCCAGCCCCAAGACCCCACAGAACCCCCAGAACCTCCATAAACCCCCCAGAACCCACCCAGAACCTCCATAGCCAGCCCCAAGACCCCACAGAACCCCCAGAACCTCCCATAAACCCCCCAGAACCCACCCAGAACCTCCATAGCCAGCCCCAAGACCCCACAGAACCCCCAGAACCTCCCATAAACCCCCCAGAACCCACCCAGAACCTCCATAGCCAGCCCCAAGACCCCACAGAACCCCCAGAACCTCCCATAAACCCCCCAGAACCCACCCAGAACCTCCATAGCCAGCCCCAAGACCCCACAGAACCCCCAGAACCTCCCATAAACCCCCCAGAACCCACCCAGAACCTCCATAGCCAGCCCCAAGACCCCACAGAACCCCCAGAACCTCCCATAAACCCCCCAGAACCCACCCAGAACCTCCATAGCCAGCCCCAAGACCCCACAGAACCCCCAGAACCTCCCATAAACCCCCCAGAACCCACCCAGAACCTCCATAGCCAGCCCCAAGACCCCACAGAACCCCCAGAACCCCCCATAAACCCCCCAGAACCCACCCAGAACCTCCATAGCCAGCCCCAAGACCCCACAGAACCCCAGAACCTCCCATAAACCCCCCAGAACCCACCCAGAACCTCCATAGCCAGCCCCAAGACCCCACAGAACCCCCAGAACCTCCCATAAACCCCCCAGAACCCACCCAGAACCCCCATAGCCAGCCCCAAGACCCCACAGAACCCCCAGAACCTCCAATAAACCCCCCAGAACCCACCCAGAACCTCCATAGCCAGCCCCAAGACCCCACAGAACCCCCAGAACCTCCAATAAACCCCCCAGAACCCACCCAGAACCTCCATAGCCAGCCCCGAGACCCCACAGAACCCCCAGAACCCCCCATAAACCCCGCAGAACCCACCCAGAACCTCCATAGCCAGCCCCAAGACCCCACAGAACCCCCAGAACCTCCAATAAACCCCCCAGAACCCACCCAGAACCTCCATAGCCAGCCCCAAGACCCCACAGAACCCCCAGAACCTCCAATAAACCCCCCAGAACCCACCCAGAACCTCCATAGCCAGCCCCAAGACCCCACAGAACCCCCAGAACCCCCCATAAACCCCCCAGAACCCACCCAGAACCTCCATAGCCAGCCCCAAGACCCCACAGAACCCCAGAACCTCCCATAAACCCCCCAGAACCCACCCAGAACCTCCATAGCCAGCCCCGAGACCCCACAGAACCCCCAGAACCCCCCATAAACCCCCCAGAACCCACCCAGAACCCCCATAGCCAGCCCCAAGACCCCACAGAACCCCCA
Organism: Panulirus ornatus; assembly: GCF_036320965.1. Lineage (NCBI taxonomy): Eukaryota > Metazoa > Arthropoda > Malacostraca > Decapoda > Palinuridae > Panulirus > Panulirus ornatus. The sequence continues at coordinate 11,229,762 of NC_092268.1, forward strand.
GAACCTCCAATAAACCCCCCAGAACCCACCCAGAACCTCCATAGCCAGCCCCAAGACCCCACAGAACCCCCAGAACCACCCATAAACCCCCCAGAACCTCCATAGCCAGCCCCAAGACCCCACAGAAACCCCCCAGAACCACCCCCGCCCATACCTTCCTGGGGATGCGTGAGGTTTGGGAGACACGATCGCTGAAGTTGAATGGGTTGGGTTGTGAGTCCAGTTTGGCCAGCTCCTCTGGAGACATAATGTTTCCGTACAGTTCCTCCAACATCTGTGCAACCTCCTCAGCTGGTACCACCTGTCGCTCCAGCTGCGGCGCCAGCTGGACCGTGGCTCCTGGGGGAGATATAGAAGATGGGAAGAGCGACTGGTGTATTGGGGGGGGGGGAAGGGGGGGCGAGAGGGTCTCCATTACTCTACGGAAGGGTTTCTGGGGTTTGGCCACCTGAACTGGGGTTTTAACCACCTGAACTGGGGTTTGACCACCTGAACTGGGGGTTTGACCACCTGAACTGGGGTTTTGACTACCTGAACTGGGGGTTTGACCACCTGAACTGGGGTTTTGACCACCTGAACTGGGGTTTTGACTACCTGAACTGGGGTTGACCACCTGAACTGGGGTTTGACCACCTGAACTGGGGTTTGACTACCTGAACTGGGGTTTGACCACCTGAACTGGGGTTTGACCACCTGAACTGGGGTTTGACCACCTGAACTGGGGTTGACCACCTGAACTGGGGTTGACCACCTGAACTGGGGGTTGACTACCTGAACTGGGGTTTGACCACCTGAACTGGGGTTTGACCACCTGAACTGGGGTTTTGACTACCTGAACTGGGGTTTGACCACCTGAACTGGGGTTTGACCACCTGAACTGGGGTTGACCACCTGAACTGGGGGGTTGACCACCTGAACTGGGGTTGACCACCTGAACTGGGGTTTGACCACCTGAACTGGGGTTTGACCACCTGAACTGGGGTTTGACCACCTGAACTGGGGTTTGACTACCTGAACTGGGGGTTTGACCACCTGAACTGGGGTTTTGACCACCTGAACTGGGGTTTGACCACCTGAACTGGGGTTGACCACCTGAACTGGGGTTTGACCACCTGAACTGGGGTTTGACTACCTGAACTGGGGTTTGACCACCTGAACTGGGGTTTGACCACCTGAACTGGGGTTTGACCACCTGAACTGGGGTTGACCACCTGAACTGGGGGTTGACCACCTGAACTGGGGGTTGACTACCTGAACTGGGGTTGACCACCTGAACTGGGGTTTGACCACCTGAACTGGGGTTTTGACTACCTGAACTGGGGTTTGACCACCTGAACTGGGGTTTGACCACCTGAACTGGGGTTGACCACCTGAACTGGGGGGTTGACCACCTGAACTGGGGTTGACCACCTGAACTGGGGTTTGACCACCTGAACTGGGGTTTGACCACCTGAACTGGGGTTTGACCACCTGAACTGGAGGTTGACCAACTGAACTGGGGTTGACCACCTGAACTGGGGTTTGACCACCTGAACTGGGGGTTTGACCACCTGAACTGGGGGTTTGACCACCTGAACTGGGGTTTGACCACCTGAACTGGGGTTTGACCACCTGAACTGGGGGTTGACCACCTGAACTGGGGTTTGACCACCTGAACTGGGGTTTGACCACCTGAACTGGGGTTTGACCACCTGAACTGGGGTTTGACCACCTGAACTGGGGTTTGACCACCTGAACTGGGGTTTGACCACCTGAACTGGGGTTTGACCACCTGAACTGGGGTTGACCACCTGAACTGGGGTTTGACCACCTGAACTGGGGGTTGACCACCTGAACTGGGGTTGACCACCTGAACTGGGGTTGACCACCTGAACTGGGGTTTGACCACCTGAACTGGGGTTTGACCACCTGAACTGGGGGTTGACCACCTGAACTGGGGTTGACCACCTGAACTGGGGGTTTGACCACCTGAACTGGGGTTTTGACCACCTGAACTGGGGGTTGACCACCTGAACTGGGGTTTGACCACCTGAACTGGGGTTGACCACCTGAACTGGGGTTTGACCACCTGAACTGGGGTTTGACCACCTGAACTGGGGTTGACCACCTGAACTGGGGTTGACCACCTGAACTGGGGTTGACCACCTGAACTGGGGTTTGACCACCTGAACTGGGGTTGACCACCTGAACTGGGGTTTGACCACCTGAACTGGGGGGTTGACCACCTGAACTGGGGTTGACCACCTGAACTGGGGTTGACCACCTGAACTGGGGTTTGACCACCTGAACTGGGGTTGACCACCTGAACTGGGGGTTGACCACCTGAACTGGGGTTGACCACCTGAACTGGGGTTGACCACCTGAACTGGGGTTTTGACCACCTGAACTGGGGTTGACCACCTGAACTGGGGTTGACCACCTGAACTGGGGTTTGACCACCTGAACTGGGTTTGACCACCTGAACTGGGGTTGACCACCTGAACTGGGGTTTGACCACCTGAACTGGGGTTGACCCCTGAACTGGGGTTTGACCACCTGAACTGGGGTTTGACCACCTGAACTGGGGGTTGACCACCTGAACTGGGGGTTGACCACCTGAACTGGGGTTTGACCACCTGAACTGGGGTTGACCACCTGAACTGGGGGTTGACCACCTGAACTGGGGGTTGATCACCTGAACTGGGGTTTGACCACCTGAACTGGGGTTTGACCACCTGAACTGGGGTTTGACCACCTGAACTGGGGTTTGACCACCTGAACTGGGGTTGACCACCTGAACTGGGGTTTGACCACCTGAACTGGGGTTGACCACCTGAACTGGGGGTTTGACCACCTGAACTGGGGGTTGACCACCTGAACTGGGGTTTGACCACCTGAACTGGGGGTTGACCACCTGAACTGGGGTTTGACCACCTGAACTGGGGGTTGACCACCTGAACTGGGGTTGACCACCTGAACTGGGGTTGACCACCTGAACTGGGGTTGACCACCTGAACTGGGGTTGACCACCTGAACTGGGGTTGACCACCTGAACTGGGGTTGACCACCTGAACTGGGGGGTTGACCACCTGAACTGGGGGGTTGACCACCTGAACTGGGTTGACCACCTGAAACTGGGGTTTGACCACCTGAACTGGGGTTTGACCACCTGAACTGGGGTTGACTACCTGAACTGGGGTTGACCACCTGAACTGGGGTTGACCACACCTGAACTGGTTGACTACCTGAACTGGGGTTGACCACCTGAAACTGGGGTTTGACCACCTGAACGGGGTTCGGCCACCTGAACTGGGGTTTGAACCACCTGAACTGGGTTGACCCGAACTGGGGTTCAGCCACCTGAAACTGGGGTTGAACCACCTGAACTGGGGTTGAACACCCTGAACTGGGGTTTGACCACCTGAACTAGGGGTTGACCCACCTGAAATGGGGTTTGACCAACCCGTAACTGGGGTTTGACCACCCCGAACGGTTAAACCTGAACTGGGGGTTGACCAACCTGAACTTTGGGGGTTTGACCACCAGAAATGGGGTTTGACCAAACCTGAACTGGGGTTGACTACCTGAACTGGGGTTGACCACCTGAACTGGGGGTTGACCACCTGAACTGGGGTTGACTACCTGAACTGGGGTTGACCACCTGAACTGGGGTTGACTACCTGAACTGGGGTTTGACCACCTGAACTGGGGGGTTGACCACCTGAACTGGGGGTTGACCACCTGAACTGGGGTTTGACCACCTGAACTGGGGTTTGACCACCTGAACTGGGGTTGACCACCTGAACTGGGGTTGACCACCTGAACTGGGGGGTTGACCACCTGAACTGGGGGGTTGACCACCTGAACTGGGTTTGACCACCTGAACTGGAGGGTTGACCACCTGAACTGGGGTTGACCACCTGAACTGGGGTTTGACCACCTGAACTGGGGTTGACCACCTGAACTGGTGTCAGGGCTTACCTTCATCACTGGTGTCAGGGCTTACCTTCATCCCTGGTGTCAGGGCTTACCTTCATCACTGGTGTCAGGGCTTACCTTCATCCCTGGTGTCAGGGCTTACCTTCATCACTGGTGTCAGGGCTTACCTTCATCACTGGTGTCAGGGCTTACCTTCATCCCTGGTGTCAGGGCTTACCTTCATCACTGGTGTCAGGGCATACCTTCGTCCCTGGTGTCAGGGCTTACCTTCATCACTGGTGTCAGGGCTTACCTTCATCCCTGGTGTCAGGGCTTACCTTCATCACTGGTGTCAGGGCTTACCTTCATCCCTGGTGTCAGGGCTTACCTTCATCACTGGTGTCAGGGCTTACCTTCATCACTGGTGTCAGGGCTTACCTTCATCACTGGTGTCAGGGCTTACCTTCATCACTGGTGTCAGGGCTTACCTTCATCCTTGACCTGGGGCGTCGTCTGCATCGACTGGAGTTCCAGGTCCTCCCTAAGGATGGTCCTGGAAGGCAGGGTCAGTAGGTGGATCAGGTTGTCCCCTTTAGGGAGGGACACGTACTGCCGCTGTTGGAAGTGGTAGAGGACTTGGCTGACTGGCTGGGCGCTGGTGCTGCTCAGTTTGATCTCCACATGAGGTTCCACCACCCATTCCTGTGGCCATAGATGGAGGCAGAGGGCACGGTTCAGTCACCCAGGGGTGTGTGATGTCTCCATTGTGGTTTAATTTGTTTATGGATGGGGTGGTTAGGGAGGTGAATGCAAGAGTTTTGGAGAGAGAGGCAAGTATGCAGTCTGTTGTGGATGAGAGAGCTTGGGAAGTGAGTCAGTTGTTGTTCGCTGATGATACACCGCTGGTGGCTGATTCATGTGAGAAACTGCAGAAGCTGGTGACTGAGTTTGGTAAAGTGTGTGAAAAGGAAAAGTTAAGAGTAAATGTGAATAAGAGCAAGGTTATTAGGTACAGTAGGGTTGAGGGTCAAGTCAACTGAAATGTAAGTTTTAATGGAGAAAAATTGGAGGAAGTGAAGTGTTTTAGATATCTGGGAGTGGATTTCCCATTAAAGTGGAAGTGAGTCATAGGGTTGGGGAGGGGGCGAAGGTTCTGGGAGTGATGAAGAATGTGTGGAAGTCGAGAATATTATCTCGGAAAGCAAAAATGGGGGTGTCTGAAGGAATAGTGGTTCCAACAATGTTGTATGGTTGCGAGGCGTGGGCTATGGATAGAGTTGTGCGCAGGAGGGTGGATGTGCTGGAAATGAGATGTTTGAGGACAATATGTGGTGTGAGGTGGTTTGATCGAGTAAGTAATGTAAGGGTAAGAGAGATGTGTGGAAATAAAAAGAGCGTGGTTGAGAGAGCAGAAGAGGGTGTTTTGTAATGGTTTGGGCACATGGAGAGAATGAGTGAGGAAAGATTGACCAAGAGGATATATGTGTCAGAGATGGAGGGAACGAGAAGTGGGAGACCAAATTGGAGGTGGAAGGATGGAGTGAAAAAGATTTTGAGTGATCGGGGCCTGAATATGCATGAATGTGAAAGGCGTGCACGGAATAGAGTGAATTGGAACTATGTGGTATACTGGGTCGACGTACCGTCCATGGACTGAACTAGGGCATGTGAGGCGTCTTGGGTAAACCATGGAAAGTTTTGTAGGTCCTGGATGTGGAAAGGGAGCTGTGGTTTCGGTGCATTACACATGACAGTTAGAGACTGAGTGTGAACGAATGTGGTCTTTCCTTCGTCTATTTCCTGGCGCTCCGTCACCTCCACAAAATAATGATCAGACATCCCTCTAAGCACATCTACATCCAAAAGTCTCACTTTTACACGCCTATCAAGTAACACGTACCCTAATAATGCCCGTTGACCATATCTCCTATTCACATGTATATACTTGTGTATATCTCTCTTTTTAAACCAGGTATTTCCAATCACTATTCTTTTTTTCAGCACACAACTCCACAAGCTCTTCACCATTTCCATTTACAACACTGAACACCCCATGTACACCAATTATTCCCCAACTGCCACATTACTCACCTTTGCATTCAAATCACCCATCACTATAACCCGGTCTTGTGCATCAAAACCACAAACACACTCATTCAGCTGCTCCCAAAACACTTGCCTCTCATGATCTTTCTTCTCATGCCCAGGTGCATATGCACCAATAATCACCCATCTCTCGCTATCTACTTTCAGGTTTACCCACATCATTCTGAAATATACTTCTTAACACTATATCACACATTCCCACAACTCCTGCTTCAGGAGTAGTGCTTCTTCTTTCTTAGCTCTTGTCCTCTTACCAATGCCTGACTTTACTCCTATGATATTTCCAAACCATTCTTCCCCTTTACCCTTGAGCTTCGTTTCACTCAGAGCCAAAACATCCAGGTTCCTTTCCTCAAACATACTACCTATCTCTCCTTTTTCACATCTTGGTTACATCCACACACATTTAGACACGCCAATCTGAGCCTTCGAGGAGGATGAGCACTCCCCGCGTGACTCCTTCTTCTGTTTCCCCTTATAGAAATTGAAATACAAGGAGGGGAGGGTTTCCAGCCTCCCGCTCCCGCCTC